>NW_006431919.1:20038365-20038955 GCF_000325575.1 Pteropus alecto | reverse complement strand
GTCACTTTGGGAACCATGGGGCAGGAAGAGCCACTTCCTACCTTGTGCCCATGTATCGCTTCAGTCCATTGCCGTGCACATACTTTTAATTTTTTAGAAACTTTGTTAGAAGCAGGGGCTAGAATTTGAAGCGTTTGTCTCTGCTAAATACTTAAAGGTAAAAAAGATGTCCCCTTCTGCAGTGGAAGTAGACGCAGACACGCTGTGTGTGTGTGTGTGTGTGTGTGTGTGTGTGTGTGTACTCTCTCTCTCTCTCTCTCTCTCTCTCTCTCTCTCTCTCTCTCTCTCTGTGTGTGTGTGTGTGTGTGTGTGTGTGTCTCCCAGATCTCGTTAAGAGATTAGTTCAATCTAATAATTCCCTGGGCCAAAGAGTAATCAGGTTTGATGGATCCCAGGGCCGCCCAGAGCACCCAGTAATGTGATAAGGGCCCCACGTAACAGGGTTAAGTCCCGGACAGACGGGAGCCCACTGACTTCATCCTGTTGTTCTCACGGGGGAAATTAAGCCCATTCATCACAACTGACTTTTCCAGAGGGCACATTTGGAAAGCGGTGGCGTTATCCGGGTGCCAGGGGGCCGCGGGGCGCAG
>NW_006431919.1:20035578-20038262 GCF_000325575.1 Pteropus alecto | reverse complement strand
AGAGCACCGCACCGTGCACGCCCCGCTGCCCGGCGGGCGAGAGGCCCGGACGGCCCAGGCCACACAGCTCGTCCCGGACTTGGCTAAGTGCTGGGCGGACTGTCGAGGCCAACAAGGAAGGAAACTTAGAACCAAGCCTGGCTCCTGGTGGCATTTCAGGAGATACAGTAGTGCATGGGGCGGGGGTCCCAGGACCCCGCCCTCCCTGCCTGCACAGGCCCTGACTCACGAGGGCCTCCTGCTTCTAGGGGGCCGAGTGAAGACCTGGAAGCGCCGGTGGTTCATCCTGACCGACAACTGTCTCTACTACTTCGAGTACACGACGGTGAGTAAGGGGCGGGTCGCCGGGTCCCCGCCTCAGAGGGGCCTTGGATCGCTGACCCATGGGAGGCTGGCTGTGCGCCCTTCTGTCATAGGATAAGGAGCCCAGGGGAATCATCCCACTGGAGAACCTCAGCATCAGGGAGGTGGAGGACCCACGGAAGCCCGTAAGCTGCCTTTCCCTCGCCACCTCGTCTCCCGCCCGCAGCCCAGACGCCCTAGCGGGAGCGTGAAGTGGGTAAAAGACCCTCCCCCGGCCCTCGGTGACAGCCCCTCTTCCTCCGCCACCAGAACTGCTTCGAGCTTTATAACCCCAGCCACAAAGGGCAGGTCATCAAAGCCTGCAAGACGGAGGCCGACGGCCGGGTGGTGGAGGGCAACCACGTGGTGTACCGGATCTCCGCGCCCAGCCCCGAGGAGAAGGACGAGTGGGTGAAGTCCATCCGGTGAGCCGGGGCCCCGGATTCGTGCCGGGCGGAGCCTGTCGGGAACCAGTATGGTCACTGATGAGAAGCTGTGGTCCTTATTACGACTGCGAGATGCTTCTCAGCTGTAGCCATTAGGAGACTGAAGAGGCGTGGAAGTTACACAGAGCCAGCCGGCGAGCTCGCGGGGTCGTGGGGGAGAGCGAGCGCACGCACGGCCTTGGGTGCTCTCGTTGGGGTCAAGGGCAGGGGCCTAGGGTTTTGAGCGTGCTCTTTTTATCGGTGAATTTAAAACTCTCGTAAGAACAAGAGTTTAAAGCGTAGAAAGAGGAAACCAGCAAGTAGCCCAAACGGTCAGCTGTCAAAATCAGCCGAGCGCTAAAACGAGGGAGCGGGCTGGCCGTCTGCTCGCGCGGCCGGCATCCGAGGCGCCGTCCTTGGAGCACGCGGCTCGGCAGCCGAGGTGAAGGTCGGCACCTGCATTCTGGTCAGTGCGCGCGTCTGCGCTCTCCGTGTGCAGGAACTGACCCCTCTGTCTCCAGACCCCTGGGAGGGAGGCCCGCCCCTGAGCCCACTGTTTCCTTTTCTTCCCAGAGCGAGCATCAGTAGAGATCCTTTCTACGACATGCTGGCCACGAGGAAGAGGAGGATCGCCAATAAAAAATAGAGCTTTCCCGGCCTGAACAGGTAAAAGTAAAACCAAACCCCACAGCAGAAAGTGACTGAGAGGCGCCCCCATGACACCCTGGACCCCAGGAGGCAGTGTCCTGTGCGAGCCCAGGGTTCTCCGGTGCCTCTGTGCGCCGGGTATGGTGAGCGACACCGAGCACCCCCTCCTGCCGACCCTCCCGGCCCGCAGCAGCGACGTCCACCAGCGTCCTCCCAGGGCTGCCTGGGAGCTTCGCCACGACAGCCCGTGCCGCACGCGGCCCGGGTCGGCCACAGAGCCCCGCTCATGCCACACGTGCTCCGTGGCGGTGTTCACTTCTAGAAGCCACCATTTCATATCAAAACAGGAGAGAAAAACTACAATTTTTCATTTAGCTTTTTTCTCAAACATATAGTATAGCTTTTATATGCCTTTTTATATTCCGAAGTTATAACGAAAGATACTTTAATAGTGGTATTTTTAGACTGGCAGCTATAAATTTAACTCCTGGACACAAGTACATCCTGTGTCCTATACAAGGCCACGTACACATGCATGTGTGCGGCGGGCTGCAGGGGCCTTGCGTGGCGCCTGTGCAGGACCTGCCTGTAGTGCTGGCCTGTTCCGAGCGCCGCTAGTCTGTGGGGTGCCCTCACCCCTCCCGATGGAGAGAGGTGGCCCATATCCCTGAGGACAGCGAGCCCTGGGCAGGGCTCCACATGTCCGGGTCCCCTGGGACCTCTCTCCAGCTCAGACTTGGCAGCCCCACAGATACTTTCTGAAAACGCTGCTCAGTAAAACGTAAAGCATGGTTTGGGGGCGTTTGTCCTGTACCTGCAGGATCCAGCACAGTCCGTGCGACCCCACACGCAGCAGTTTCACGTGGTTCAATGGAACACGTGGTTCAGACCCGTTTTTGACCATCGTCTTCACTATTTGAAGCATTGTGGCAAAGTGCCTTTATCACTGACCTGATCATTTGACCAGATTCCTTAATAGAATGAGTAGACACGTCAGCGATCTCATTCCGCGTTGTCAGAGATTTCAGCTCCCGGGAGGCGGGGAGGAAGCTGTGGGAGGGAGGCGCCTGGCACTTTGGGTTTTCTGTGAGCAGTGTCAAGCCCCAGCTCCACACGGGTGGTGGCGGAGGCCCGCGGCCAGGTCGCCGTAGACTTGACAGGTGCTCAGCAGTGCGTTTGCTGAAGGACGTCTGGGCCCCACACGTGTGCGAGGGGGTGACAGAGGCCGTGTGCCAGGACGCGACGCCTGTGGCTGGCACTTCAGGACGG
>NW_006431919.1:20027761-20034893 GCF_000325575.1 Pteropus alecto | reverse complement strand
TCGGGGAGAACCTTTCTCTGGTCGTCTGTGAAGGATTCTCACTCGATGGCTGTTTCCCCAGGAACATGCCGTGGTGCTTAGAATCCACATACCTTGCCATCAGTGTTACGTGAAGTCACCTAATTCCAGGTTTCACTGTGACAGTATTAATCTTATTAATCTAACAGGCATACAGCCGTTACCCCCACTACGCACTCCGGCAGGCCTGGTCCAGAAAACCAGCCTGGGCCGGGCGGGCCTAGTGGTGCCGCCTCCTCCTGCCCCCGCGTCTGTGCCTAGTGCTGACTTCATTCCCCAGCTTTAGCCAGCAGCCCAGGGTGGGGGGCGGCAGGGGCACCGGCCCGGTTAGCAGGTGGGCCTTAGCTGAATGGCCCAGACCCCGACAAGCAGCGTCTTCAGGATCACAGAACATTTTTGAGCGGTTTAATGTGGTACCAAACTGAGTCCAAATAGAAGCTATTTATAGGTGAAGCAGCATTAATGCTTCATGTAAAGCAATGCCTATTTTTAAAGTTAAAATGCATATATCTACATAGATGCGCTTTGCCGAGAAGTTAGGTCTGTTGTAGACCAGAAACCACATGTTGTGATTTCTCATTTTCTTATTTTTTCTTAGGAAACATTTCTATTTACAGTAAATATAGTTAATATGTAAATAATGTACATATATATTGATTTCTGGAGTGTTTATTCAATGTATATATTCCCACGGCTTGCATGAAAAAATATCCTTTATCAATATTTTGTTGTAAAATGAATAGTCAGTAGAATTGGAAGGTCTGTGGCTGTCCACTTTCAAATACTGTGTCACTAAATAAAAAGCAAATGCATTGTTACAAGGCTGTCTGAGACTTGGTTCTTTAAAACAGATTGTCGGGTCCAGCAACCCACTCACCGACTCCCCTTCCCCCAGCCTGGGGTCCCCCCTCCAGGCCGGAGCCCGCGGCTTGAGCGTGGAGGTTTTGAGAAAGCGAAGCGACAGGAAGAAGCCACTGAGGAGTGTCTGTAAGCAAATGGGCAAAGAGCACTGAAAAATAAGACACGAAATGTTTAATTTGCTGCCATTTATATACTATATAAATTTTACATGCTGTATATTTACAGTGGGGCAAGTGCTTTTTAATCTTTAAAAAAACAAAGATCAAACTTTAGACATCTCTGAACAACACAAACTGTATAAACCATACAGATTATTCAGATACAAACTGTATTAAATACAGTTTTCCCCACTCCATCTCCTGATGCAGGACCAGTGAATTATAAGTGTATCACAGTTTGATAGCATATCCATATTAAAAATAAAATCACAGTATGATTTTGTCTGTAACTAGAAACTTTAAGGGACCAAGCTGACAACTCAGACTCCAATATCATAGTCAAGACAAGAGACACTGTATAAAAAAGAGTTATGTAATAAAAAACATACTGTAGGCTTTACAAATAATGTTTGGATTATACATTCATAATGTAAATACTCATCATATCTGGTAAATTGATTGGAATAGTTCCACAAAGTTCAAAAACAGAACTCGTCTATAAAATACGCCTTCAAATCTTGAATACAACTAAAATATGAAGTGAGATTAGTTTCTAGTATCAGACGTTACAGAAAACAGACTGCTCTCAAAGTCTAGTTGAGAGCTTGTGAATCTTTAAATAAGTCTTTAAATTAAATATCCATACTGTCAGTCGTTTGTACTTTTAACATTCCCACGTCTCCCGGCTGGTCTTGCACCGGCTGTCTCGCTTGGAGGAGCATTACATGGAATACGGGCGATCAACCTGAGTCTGTGATTAAGCAGCATTTGAGATGTTCTAGTCCAGGGCGTTATTTTCAATGTGATTTATATACACGGTATTTTACAGCGGTCAGCAGTTGTAGAAAGTGTTCATCCATTTGGAATAAGGGTCATTAAGAAAAGATAAAAACTAAAAAAAAAGTCCATGGTAAAATCTGTACAGTATTTACTAAAGAAGCACCACGCGGATTTGAACAGTTATTTCCTATATTTATAATTTAAGCTGGGCTGGGGATGGCTTCTGTTGAACATGTTCAATCTGAAAGACAAGAGGCAGGCAGTCGGAACACAGGGCCGAGTCTCGGGGGGCTGCAACCCCGTAACTGCTCAAGGACTCCCTCTTAGGTCCCCCCAGGTGGCAATAAAGGAGCTGGGCGGTTCCAGACAGGTGTGGAGGGAGCCTGAGGCCGGCGGCTCAGCAAGGAGGGCGCCATCTGCTGGGCATGGGCCGCAACCCCAACCGCGCCAATCCTTAAATCCCTTTCAGCGGGAAGAGCTTAATCCCTTAATTAGGTTTAGGTCTTTCCCTGAAAGACCCATTGATAAAGCATGTTAATTACCTGCAAATAAGCTTCTGAAGACAATTCACTTTGAAATTCATTTTAAATCTCCCTTTGCTGACTAGAAGTTACACATTTGGACAAAATTCCTTTTCAAGGGCAAATGGCTCACTCTCCCCTTGACCTCAGCACGGGCAGGGCACAAAACCTGAATTACTATCTCCCAGGGCCACTGAGAAAAGTGCCAGTAGTCAATTAGCTGGCCCCTCAAGGTTCTGCTCTGCTATGAAGGACCCAAACCTCGTTCAAACAAAGTCCTTTCTGTCTGAACAGAGAGGGAAGAGTCGCACACACCTGACGTCCAGGTGCTCTGGGCCTGTGCGCTGTGAGGCGGGGGCGCGCCAACTCAGCTTCCTGAAGCACGGGGACTCGGGGGTCTTATGAAGGAATGGGGGTCCCGGGGGCTCCTCTCTTAGGCCAGTTAGATCTGGGTTGAGTAAACTGGATTCCCAATCTCTTCAAAGGTTTATCAAATGATTGTTGATTCTGACACTTTAAACTCATTTTCTTACAATGGGGAGGAGAGAACGGAGTGACTGCCTGGGTTTAGGGACACGAGTGTCCCCCAGCCAGGACTGATGAGGAGAGAGTCTAAACACAGTGCCAGTGCATGGCCTGGAGCTCAGAAGGGCCTCCCGCACCTGCTCCTGAGTCCCCAAGGCCCCGAACTCCATGTATGTCCCCATGGTACCTCTACAATTACGAAATACACAGACATGAAAACAGCTTACCGTAACTTGTGGATTCTGTTTTGAGGCCAAGTTTTCAATCACCTAGAAAGCAAGCAAAGGTTAAAAAACAGTTTAATGACAGTTTCATAAAATTTTTAGTGGCTACGCTGCGTGTGCATTAAGTGATTACACTTAGAACCAGTTCTTAGTTTAACGTTTGTGCCTGAAACCAACACGAGGATGAGCAAGTGTGTGCGTGCCGTCACGTAGCTGTTCTCTGAGTGCTTTACTGAAAACAAGCTGATGTGACGACTGAGGGCCGCTGGTCCCACTGGACAGATGCAACGAAAGCCATGCCTTGGAACAGTCCCGTCGGCCCAGCAAACTGACCAGCCTTTTAACGTTAGGAGAACAGGCCTTAGGCCGAAGAGAGTGAGAGTTTAATGGAGCCAGAGAACATGAGTCAGTGAGAGAGGTAAGTGGTCGAGGTACCAGGACACAGGACACAGGACACATGGCAGAGACAAAAGGGTCCGTCCCCAGCCAGCTGGGAGGGAAGCTTGGCATGGAAGGCCAAGTGACTAGCCCTTCTTGCGGGGACAGGATGGGACAGGTGCACAAGCTCCTCGGTCTGCTCAGTGGAAGCACTGGCTGCACACCAGTCGAGTACACTTGGATCAGGGACAGGAGCACAGGGCCACCACTGGACACAACTGCAGCCCCTGGACGCATCAGAGCCCCCGAACGCCAGCTTCCGAGTCTGCACTCAACGTGCTCCCCCTGCAGAGCCGGCTCGGTGGGCAGGCTGTCACTCGCTGTGCGCTGGCAGCCTCTGGCTGGGTCCTGGAGAGTCCCAGAAGGGGACGATTCCGGCAACAATGTGAAATCCCCTGGGGCCCCACGCAGTACCCACAGCCCCGCTCTCTACTTCATCCCAATCACTAGGCAGAGAAGCGACTCGCATCCTCACCAAGCCCCTTCCCCCAATCGCTGACACGTTCGTGGAAAACCAATCTGAAAATACACAGATTAATCTCTTAAAAAAACAAGCAAGTACCACCTTCGGTTCACTTTCTGGCTGCCATGTGCCGCCACTGTTCCCATGGCAGGTCACACGTGCCCTCCCAATGGAACACACCACCCCTCATGGTGTCCGCTGCTCTCCGAGCCAACACTGGGGCTCATGGGTCCCTCCTCAGTCAGCAATCACGCTGACTGGGCCATGGGAGGCCGGGCCTGCCGTCAACACACGACAGCTCGGTCGAGCACCAAAAGACCACTGGGCCACCCAGGCGATGGCCAAAGTCGGGAAAGCACAGCTCAGGTGTCTGGGGGAGGGGACGGCAAACTTTCATAAAAGACCGTGAAGGCCGGGCTGTGCTGCACCGCAGATCTAGACACTGAGACGTCATGTCCTCTTCGTGTGAAACGAAGGCTTCCTTGGCCTTTCCGCGCCGGCCCGCTGCCCCGGCCCGCTGCCCCGGCCGCCTCTCGCGGGCTCGGCTGCTTCGCCAGGGCCGCGGGGAGGAGGGGCTGCCATGAGTGCAGGGAGCGCGCGCTCACGAAGCAAACAAGGACCCCGGGCCCCGGCAGCGCTGAGCGGTGCTGAGCGATTCGGCAGGAGCCAGACAGAGCCCCACATCGCAGACACCCGAAGGCGGCGCTCTGCTAGAGGCTGACAACTGACGTCCCTAATGACTCGAGTCAACAGACTGTGACTTTCAGGTTCTACTCAGAACGCTAGAGCTTTAAGGGTTCCAGAGAGACAGAACATACTGTGAAAACACGTCTAGCAAAAGTGGTTTAAAACGAAAGCTCTGCCCCGTCACAAGGCAACCACCTGGGGACCCAGAGCCCTAAATTCCCAAGGTGCAAATCCGGAGACTGTCAGGCCCAGTTCCTCGTCACTCGGGCCTTCGACAGCGGCTCAGGGCTCAGCGCCACGGCCTCGCCACGCGGCTGAGCGTGCTGTCTGGAGTTGGGGCGCGGGCTGGACACCCTTTTACTCCATTTGAGTTTTTCTTCTCGCGTGTCAATCACCTTTTCCAAAAACACCAGTTTCTACATTTTTAATTCCAAGTATCTCCTCTTACCCTGGCCACACTCAGGCAGATGACACCTGTCATTTCTGCTTTCCATCCTTAAATATTTTGTTTTCTCACGGAAAGGTCCAACGCCTTCCAGAGGCAGGCCATCGGTGAGGGGAAAGCCGCCGTCAGTTCTCCGGAAATGGTCCACAGTCTCAGAGCTGGCGGCCTTGGGTAAGTGCAGTTCTGAGTCTTTACCAAAGTCCTCTGATTTCCTTGAGTGTCTCTTCTTTTTCTTTTTCTTTTTTTTGTGTCTGTGGAGGTCAGCATCAGAGTATGCTGCCGAAAGGTCTGAATCCTGCTGATGCCTGCGGAAGAACAAGCCAGAACTCAGACCGGCAAAGAAGCAAGGCACCGTCAGACAGAGCTGGGCCTTGGCTTTTACGCCCGGCACTGCGGACACGTCGTGCAAACGCGGGTAAAATTCTCATCTAATTGAAAACGCAGTTCGTTTTCACTGTAATAATTTTTTTAAGTCTAGAGTCATAAATTCTCCGATTTCAACCCCATCCCACCACTGCCTTTAAGGTTTACTCGGGAGCTAAGGTAGTTGGCCAAAATACCAGAGGAAGGATTTTGCTAACTTTTCCTGAAACTAGTGGCTAAAGGAAAAAAATTGTCTTGTCAGGTGTGTCAGGCACGTGGGAGGTGTTTATGAATTCCTTTTCCCTCGGGTAACCACTGTTTACCAGTGGCTTTTAGTAATCTTTTCCCAAAGTTTCGATTTTCTGAGATGTCAGATGTACGTAGCATAAAACATACAGTGACTCTGTTTGTGCTCACCTAGTGCATCACAGATAAATCACTTTCAAGACAATTGCCGAGCGACTTGGCTTTTTAAAAATACAAAAGCAAATCTCCCAATTAGATTTCAAACTAAGAAAAGGAGACAGAAAGATGGACAAAGACGAAGTTGGCGAAGGACACGTCTCAGATCCGCACGTAGAGCGAGCAGTCAGACATCGAAGGGATGGTGGCCTCCCATTCTCTGCTCACCTGGTAGCCACCGAGTTTGAAGAAAATACGAACAGGTGTGACAATAGAACTAATCTGACAATTAAGAATATTAACACCAATCGTGAGGTCAAAGACCCAAAGATTTCATTCACAGGGCATCGCATACTTACTCCTGGAGTTATAAAGCATTAATGAAAACGGCAATACCTTTTAGGAAAATGAACTTTTTAGGCGCTGTATACCATGCAATAAGATACAATTTAAAAGCAGAACTAAATTTCAGAAATCTGTAAATAGTGAAATCTGAAAACCCACAGAGATGAGAAACACAAATCAACCTAATAAGCATGGCACAGCCCCCCGCCCCCTTAGTAAGCACAGAAGCGGAGGGACTCGCACACGCCCCCCGCATGCGCCCCCCGCGCGCGCCCCGGCCCAACCCTCACCTGGAGTCTCGCTCTCGGTGTTTGTCTTTGGATTTCTTTTTCTTCTTTGATTTCTTGTGCTTCTTCGCCTTCGGCTCGTCTAAAGGCTCCCTCTGCAAGCTCCTCCACGCATTCTTTTCTGCGTAACTGTCACTATGCTCCATGCTATCGTACCTCCGCTTCCGCGGCTTTATACTTTCGTGCCCGTGAAACCGATCAGCGAGGTGACAGCTGTCTTCAGCCCCAAGTGCCATCTTGCCGTGGGAGTACTTGTCGGGGTAGAGAGGCGGGGCGTGGGGCGGGGCCCCGCGGGGGCTGCCGAAATGGGGCCCCTCCTTCTCTTTCACGACCAGCTCGCACCCCTTCCTGCCTTTGTAGTAGTCCTTGTAGGGCCGGCCGCCGTGCTGGGCCGCGCGGTCGCAGTCCCTGTCCCCGTGGAAAGGCTTCCAGTGCCGCAGCTCCCTGGCCGCGTACGGGGCGTACCTGTCGTGGTAATACCGGCACCGGTCCCACCGCGTCTTCTCGGGGTAGTACTTCTCCCGGCCCCAGGAGTGCTCGCCCTCCGGGGGGTGGTGCCGGGCCCAGTCCTGGTCCGACCCGCCCCTGCTCCGAGAGTGGCGGTGGCCGTACCGG
>NW_006431919.1:20024959-20027650 GCF_000325575.1 Pteropus alecto | reverse complement strand
GTACGAGTGCCGCCGCCGGTGCTGCTCCGCCGTCCTGCTGCGGCTGTCCCGCGCGCGCTCCCCGCTGGACGAGCGATCCCTCCGGTGGCGATAGTGTCCTCGGTCCACCTTTCGGAGGCTGCTGATCTTTTCCTTAACCGGAGAGCGGTCCGGGGCTTTTGGCCCAGGCTTCTGTTCCTCGCGCGGCTCGCTGGGGCTCTGTTCCGGGGCCCCGTCTGAACGACTTTCTGCGACCTTGTCGAGCTGAGCGGTGGGTGGCTCGTCTGTAGATGCCCCCGCGCCTTTAGAGAGGTCCTCGGCGTCCGTGCACTTGTCTCGGCTGCTGTGAACGGAGGGTCCCTGCTCGCTGTTACCCGCGGGATGTGACGAGGGACTCAGGCTCAACCTCCCCGTGGTTTCCATGGCTACCGAGTCCCGGGGACTCTCGACCGACGTCCCTTTCACATCCTGGGCGGCTTGGCTCGGCTCGCTTGTTAAATCCCCAGGGTCGCACGGCTTGGCCGGGTGGCCGTCCGCGATGGTGCCCGGGCTGGTGTGGCAGAGACGGTGGAGACTCGGCAACGACTCCTCGGGTTTCGCCGAAACGTTTTCCGAGCCTTCTTCTTTGGCAGGTTTGGCGCCGGGGTCCGCGGGCGGCGCGGCCTTCTTCAGTTTGCTGCTGAGCCCCGTGGCCGCCTCCGGCCTCTCCTGGGCGTCGGGGGACGGGCTGCCCGGCTCCGGTCCCCTGCCGGTGTCCTCGGCGGGGCTTCCCTCTGTTCCAGTCGCACTGCGGTCAGGGCAAGACAGAGACAAACGGATTAATCACTCCCTAGATCGCCGTGTGCATGTTGGTCACGCGCTCACAGGGACAAACGTGCCAAAACATTCATTCACTAAGTATTCGATGCCTCTAACGAATCTGGTTGAAACCCCATAGGGGGCTTATAGTTTTTGGAAACTGCAAATTTTCTCTCCTCCTCATTAGATAAAATGTGAAATTGGACATCAAGCCTATTTCCTACCCCGTTTTTCAGCAACGAGGGCTCCGCGCCTCGGTTCTAGCTCCCTCCGTTTTCGGATGGACTGCTGCTCCCCCTGAGTCTCACCTGCCGGCCCCCCGAGCGCAGGCGCGTCCCCTTTCCCGGGACCCCTCCTCCACCTCCAGAGCCAACGGCTCCTGGGATTACTGATACTCTGAGGGATCGCCGAGGCTTTTGAGGCTCTGGAAAAGCGTCTGCAGTAAAGGACCCTGCCTCCGAGTGCTGAAGGGCTTCTGATGTATTCTCCAGGTGAATGAAAGCTGCCAGCAAACAGCAAAAACGCTGCAGCGGCCCCCACGTCTCAGCGGGGAGATGGCCGGGAGAGCGAGCACGCATGAAGCCGACACGCATCGGTGTCCAGCGCGTGGCGGTCAGACCCACGCAGCACACAATGCAACACGCATCTGGTCACAATACAGGCCCGGCTTTAAGTACCTGTGGTAACTCTCACGCACGTCACGTTTGAGAACTAAGCCAAACTTGGAAAGAAACAAAGTCATCGTGCAGGTGACTGAAGAGTGAGGTAAACCGGGAGGGAGGGTCTCTGCCGACGGGACGGACTCCGTCCCATGGTAGCGAGGAAGGCTTCCCAGCAGTGCTGCCACTGGCGAGGGCACACCACCGGCCGGGGCCATTCTGAAACGTGGGGTGCATTCCCGGGTCATCACACGATCAGGAAGCCCCACTGGCAGTCCCAGGTAAGGAGTAAGGGTTCTATGACCCTCGTCCTGACATCCGGTGGGTGAAACCCCAGTGATAGTGGCAGTTTTCAGGGACAAGAGAACTTCCAGGAACTTGAGTCCCATGTAAACCTAGAGGCGGTCAGAACCCACCCACGGCTGTCCCAGGAGGGTGTGACAGCCCCGAGGGTGAGCTGCGTGGGGCGCACAGCTCCCGACGGCAGGTCACATTCTAAGCTGTCGCATTCCCAGCAGCAGCACGGGTGGCCTTACCGCCCCCGGGAGCAGGGCGGTCTCAGCGCGCAGACCGAAATGCCACTGCATCGTACAGGCCTCTCCTTGTACTTCCGTGACGTGACGTACAGATCCATACACTGGATTAAACCACGACGGAAAAGGGGAACTGTGGAGGTAAACCGCCTGACCCACGAATTTCATTTCAGAATCCTAGAGCGAGAGTCGAGAGCCCCTGCCCTGTACCCTTCACACGTCTTCGTATATTGGCCATTAAAAGGATTAAGCGTGGCAGTGCCAGAGGTCAGACGCGGCCGTGTGCTAAGGACGTCCCTGCCCGATTCCAACCCCATCAAAACATCAGGTTTTCATGGACTATCAGCCCCTCACAAATGTTTTCTTCACTTTTCTGAAAAGCAAATCAGCTTCGTAGATCGTTCAAATCATCCCCGGATTCGGAAAGGTCACCGTGAGACGCCCACCGTGGGAACGCGGCGACCCGCCCACAGGCAGTTTCCTTCCTCATTAAGTCGTAAGTTTACCTGGTTTCGTCTGTCGAGCCTTTCGCTTTGTTGCTAAGTTTGAAGGTCTCTAAGATCGTGTCTTCTGGAAGGGGCGGCAGAGGAGCAGGCATCAGCTGTGAGAAAAAAGAAACGAAGATATTTCCACTATCGTTGTGGCTGCACGCAAAATCTGGCCACGCACCCTGCCCCGCGAGAGGTGAGGCGAAGCCCGCCCCCCCCTCCCCCCCCCCACCC
>NW_006431919.1:19998105-20024941 GCF_000325575.1 Pteropus alecto | reverse complement strand
CACACCCGCTCACCTTCCCCGGTAGACCATTTGCCTTAGAAAAGGGGTTTTCTGCATGTAGAGCAGGCTGGACTTGGCAACTGGCACCATCGAATGACAGACCATTTTCTTTCGGGTCGCTGTCTGCACTGTTAGCACCGTTTAGGGTGACAGGCTCTCGCAGCTCAAGCCGAGAGGCCGCGTCGTCTTCGGCATCCTGAGCGGAGGGGTGCGAGCTCCCGGCCGCAGCCAGACCGTTCTCCCGGCCCAGGCCCTTTGCCTCCTCGTCGGACTCTTCAGATGACTCGGCACCGTAGGGGACCAGGACACTTGAGTTCAGCTTGGACTTGCCATTCATCACTGGCTTGGAAGAGGACTCATTTGGGGCCATTTGCTTTGTGGCTTTACTGGACACTGACGTCGTAGGCGCACTCGAGGTAGACTGTATCGTGGAGGAATTGGTGACGGTGGACGAGGGGACGGGCTTGCTGGGGCTCTCCAGAGGACTGCCGTGCAGGTGAGGCTGGGACTGGCCTTGGCGAACAGGTAGCTTGTTGTGAATACTGATCGTGATTTTTTGTTTCTTGGGATGTTCTGGAATAACCGAGGGCCGGTTCACTGACCAGGTCTGAACAGAGGTTGAAGCGTTCACGGGACCAGCCCTGTTGACACTGGAGTTCCCGTTAGGACTCGACATGGAACTGCTCGGTGTCTCTTTCAATGGTCCAGTCCCGTTTAAGTGAGGGGGGTTCTGGAAGTAAGAACACACAGCCGGTGAGGGCGCCAGGAACACGCGGAGACCGTCCTGGCCGCGGACCCTGCCCACCTGGTCGTCTCTTTCTATAAACACCAAGTTTCACGCACCTGGAAACATCTCCTCTCACCCGCTCCTGCACGAAACACCAAGTTTCACGCACCTGGAAACATCTCCTCCTCTCACCCGCTCCTGCACGCACGCACACACGCACGCACACACGCACGCACGCACGCACACACACACAAACACACACACACACACACACACCACACACACACACACACCACACACACACACACGATTTTTGCCAGAGAATAAGCCCCAGACCAAATTCTTTCTGTTCCAATCTGACAGAAAGTAGCAGGCGCCGTGGCCATGGTACTGCATGTCCTCCCTGGCTGGGCTACTGCTGGACAGGCAGGAGGAGGTGCCAGCCAGCAGGGAATGACCGCCGGCCAAGGGGGCTAGGGAGAGGGTCGTGTGGGCAGACACGGAAGAGCTGCTTCAGACACCGCGTGCTGAGCCACCCCCTTTCCATGACATTCCCGAATCCCACTCAGGCAGTTACTCTGCTCCAGATTCCACCCACTGCCGCTACGTCCTAGAGGCTGCGACCTAGAGGTCGTGGGTGAAACCTGGTCCACAGATGGTTTTGTTTGGCCTTCACAATGTTTTCTTAAATATCTGAATTAGCTGCTACCTTAACATTGGCGGGGGAGGGCTCTTGAAAAATCAATAGCGGCCAGGCCACCCCTCCACACAGGGCATGTGCTCTCCGGGGGGCCAGTGTCCTGATGTCACTCTTACAGGGAGCCCAATTCAGAAGCCCACTGCCTACCCAGCTCCCAGAGGCATCTGATTTGTGACTCCTGCCATAATCCAAACATAGCCCAACGTCCTTCAGAAACAGCATGCGACTAGACAATCTGCTGATTCAAAACAAATCAAACTCGAACTGAAAGGCCGTTAAAACATTACGGCACAGAGGACAGGGATTACTCCGGCAGGCAGACGGGCTGTCCGCAAGCTCAACGTGAAGTCCAGCACAAGTCAGACCTCTACATGTACAAAGACCTGGAGCTTCACACGACCTCATGTGATGGCACGCCATCGGATGCCCCCGAGGCCATCGGGGGCGTGGTCAGACCCAGCTGGACAGCAGAGAGAAAATGCACATTCCTGAAAGGGCTAACCAGACACGAGCTTGTAACTGGGTCTCTTTCCCGGGTTCCAGCGTTAATCAAGGGTCCCCGGATACTTAAGCCATCCAGTGAATGGAAGTCCAGCGTGGGAGCTAAACTCTCCAGCATTAAACATACTTATGCTCAGATTTTCTTCTTGATCATTCTGTTCATATCATTATACTAAGATTTTCTGTCTGCTTGAAATACATTACAATAAATGACCTAAATGTAAAAGAAATCCAGTTGCATGTGAGGAGCTAGCAGCTACTACAACGTGAGCCTGAGGGCCTGAATGACACATTCGAAAAAAAAATCAGCGTACGGATGACACCCTCGCTACGGACGATACCTTCATCACGTGGGGAGGAGGCTGTGGTCCGATAAACCCTGACGCGGCCTGTTTGCTGCTGACGACCCGCTGGCCGATCACGGGTCGGGGAGAGGACTGGCCGGGGCTGTGGGCGGAATGAGTCAGTTCACCTCCATTTTTCACATCATGGGACCTGGGGACAGAGAGTGATGTAGCTTGGGGTTACGAGACAGCTCCATAGCAGACACTCAGTCATAACCCCTCAGAACACAGGCTGACATGCTTGACAGCCGAGCCACGCACAGGCTGTCCCGTACGCTAACGCCAGGTGCTCGGGCTGGGAGCCAACCGGGGCAGCTGGACAGATGGCACTTTTAACTGTGTATTCTGAGGATGCCACTATCTGAAAACTATTTTTCTTTTCTGTTTACTTACATTTTTCTAGTTATAAATACAAACAATTATAGAAAGTCCATACTATCCAGAGAAGTTAGAAACAAAACCACCCCTTAGAGGCATCTACTATTCAGGTTTAACAGATTATTCTCCAGGCTTTAGCCTGTACTGATTTTTTCAATGTCGGTGTATAAAATTTGAAACCGCTTTTCCTCCATATATATTGAGCATTTGCTCATATCATTAAAAAAAAAAAAAAAAAGCTTCATAGAAATCACTTTTAACAACTGCTTATTTCAATATATGGATACATTACAATGTATATGCTCATTTTGCTACTGTTGGAAATTCTAGAGTGTTAATTTTCAGCCATTACAAATGAATACCTTGGAGCACACATCAAAATTGTCCAAGGCCACACATTTCCAGAAATGGAGTTAGCAAGTCAGAATACGCAGCAGCAACAGGAAAGAAATGAGTGGGGGTGCCGGAATTGGATCAGAAAAGCGACTGACTTGCCTATGCTCAGTGGCTGAGAGGTGACCACACCCAGGTGCTCAGCGTCCCCTTCCTGAGGCCTGCCCTCCTCAGCCACCCCTCCCCCTCCCTCCGCGTGTGTTTCACTGTTGACCTGCCAAAGGGCTGGAAACGAAATCAAACTCAGGACCCATACTCGAAAGCTACCTTCTTTCCTCTGCCAAGCATCAAGCTGCTGTTTTAAAAATAACCCAAGACTGAATTTATGTTGATGAGATGAACAGAAATGACGCAACAGAAATTTGAAAATCTGCTTTCCTGACAATACCTGATATAAAAGAGAACATACGCTTGTTGACTGAGTACCGATCTGATATCACTGGTAGACACGATGGAGTCGTTCATCTGATACCAGAGGCCATTGCTAGCCTGCAAGAGAGCCAACGGGGAGAGTTTAGGCACGATTAGGGAAACGGGCACCAATCCAGAGAGGTGTAAGGAAAAGGGAATTTCACACTTTAACTGCAAAAGTCTCGCCTTTCCCCCCAAGAATGCCTGCTATCTTACAGTGTGTTGTGAAAAGTTTTTAGCAAAATCCACACGGCTTACTTTTATGTAGCAGAAGTAATGGCCAGCATGGCAATTAAAACCAGTGTGTACCAGCACTGCATACAAAACATAAATAATCGGTTCTCCGTTTGGTTGAGACATATATGGTCGGATATCAAGATATTCAGGATATTTCACATCCTAAACGGAAAGAAGAAAAGAAACGTTATTTCTGAAGACAGAGCATTCCACATAGCCAGGTGTGGGGCATTTAGGCACCTGCAGAACAGTGTACCCTATGCTGTTCTAGCAGAAAACTAACTTGGTGCACCCTATTTCAAAGGACATGATTAACCTGGACGTACCCGAATCTAAGAGTGTATTTAATACAATCCTACTGTATTCTTCATTCCCTCTAAACAAATGAGGATTAAGTGAATTCTTCAAATACATCAGAGGAGACAGTAACAAAATGACAACTCTGGACTTCAGTCATCACTTATTTTTAATGATTCGGGATTATTTCCTGAATCATCCCGAATCATTAAATAATGGATTATTTCTCCTACATGATAACTTTGGACCAACTCCATTCAATCTTCGGAAAGTAGAAAGTGGGAAAGTTCCATGTGCGACCAGTCAGAGAACAGATGAAACAAGAAAATAAACTTGGATGAGAGACGTGGCAGGGACGTCGTCCTCGGATTTCAAATGACGCAAGCTCTCCCTGTGCACGATCGGTACCTTCGCTGACTACAAAGCCCAGATGTGGACAACAGGTACCGATTTTATCATCGGAAAGTCTAACCACCTAAGGACTATAGAAAATACACAGAACACGCTGCTGGCTCAACGCTTTGACAGTTTTTCCCATTACTAAGTGCTGGAAGAACTTAGAAAGTCAGGTAACAGAACTGTTCAATTTGGTCATTTATACCCCTTAATAGCTACTAACACTTAGGTCTGAAAGGCTTGATATAAAAGGTTATTAATAATATCGACATACCTTAGCAATTTTTCCTCCAGTAAAATTTGCAAAACGTTTCAGAGAAAGTGTAAGAACATTGGAGGATCTGTGTATAGTGAACCTCTTTGAGGCTGGAACCATCTTTTTACACCTTGAAATAAACAGGAACAAAAGATTAAGAAGGTTAATGAATATTTTTTTGTATTATAGTCTTTCCCTTATTATTTCTCTGAAACATTCTACATTAAGTTTCCAAAAGAAGGATACTAGACGAGAAACAGAACCTCCTTCAACCAACAGTGAAAATATTAAAATTTAAAGTACAGGGGAAACTGTTTACTTAGCACAAAAGATAAAAGGAAGCCAAGACAATTCTGAGACACCAAGCCACGCAGGTCAGTGATATTTTAAAATCAGGTTGAGACACCGAGCCACGCAGGTCAGTGATATTTTAAAATCAGGCTGATACACGTTTCTGCCAATTCAAATCAAACTGAAAAACTAACAGATGTCCAGGTGGGCATAATTCCATGGAAACAAAGCCCTATCTGGATCCAAAAGAAAGAAAAGTAATGATTAGGAAATTCCCTGCAGTTTTAAAACAAAGAGCATCTCTATGGCTCGGCCTTCTTCCCCACAAAACGAACTTCTGATGATAAGTTAACGATATCGCCTGATTATAAAATGAAAATCCACTTAGACCATATGAAACAGGGCTTCCTGAAATCGGGCCCCCTTGCCTCCGCGGGGAAACATACTCATGAATGAGCAAAATCAGCATTTTCGAGCAGACACCAGCCGCCCTAACTGCCTGGGAGAGGGGGCTCCCTCCATCACGCCCTGTGACAGGAGTCCTGGGAACGCTGCTGCTCGGCAGGGGCACAGACACGGTGCCCAAGCTGCCCTGCCATGTGGCTCCCCGAGCACTGCACCAGGTGATCCGACCTCTGCCCTCCCAGGAGCGAGGCCTCGTGTATCCCCAGTGCCCCAAGGTGCGCCTCCCGGCAGCGTCAACAGGTAGAGCCGCCAGTGTCTCCCCAGATGATGTGGCGGCTAAGGGGCACCTAGAGGCTCATCCAGACCCCCGGCCTGGCCCGCGTACTTGCTGCACTTGTAGGAGTTCTCTCCATCCAGCTGCTCCGGCTTCACGAACTGCTCCAGCGCCTTGTTGACGCTCTGAGCGGCCTGCGGGGACAGCAGCGTCCACGTTACACTCACTGCCATGTGTCAGCAAACAGGGACCGAGACTCACGGTGAGTTTTCACGTAAAAACAGCTTTCGTTATGATGGTCACTGTTATGTGTGTGCACGCCAACGATTCCCTCCCATTAAAGAATGAGCAGGTTAAAGCAAACACAACTATGTAAAGAGGTTGCTCGCTGCGGCATCATTTACAACAGCACGAAACCGGAAGCAAACCGAACACCTCGGCAAAGACTCTGACGTGCAGACCGTGGAGCGGTCACTCACTGCACCAGCACCCAACGGCCGAGGCGCGCACGCGCGCAGGGCCGAGCAGAATCAGAGGAACCAGCCCACTCTAATCAACAGCAAATAAACGACTCTGGAACAGTTCACACCCAACTGTTGAGAAGAGCTCGTTTGAGGGGTGGGGTCTTATACAGAGCGCTACGGGTCTTGCATTTTTACCACAAGCACATTTCTTATTTTTACCATAAGCATGTATTACATTTGTAATCAGAAAAAACAAAGCTCAAGAACAAAAACAGGAATTTAGAAAACGCAAAAAGCAAAGCAATTTCTAAATAACCACCATCTACTCTGGCTGACACAGGCATCAGAATCTGGTTTTATTAAGATTAAGTGGAAAGTCAAAGAATAAAAAAAAATTAAGTGTTTTAAGTTTTTTATGATGTATACTACAAACCTTAATCACCTCTGAATAAGATCTTAGCTTATTAAGTTTCTGAATCCATATTCTCTAACAAGTACGGACTTAATTATAAATGAACTATAAATATGTAAGGTATGACTGATTTAACCGTCACAGCAATGTTCCCACTTACCTTTATCTCCAACGTTATGTCAAGATATGGATCAAAAGTATCTGAAACACCTTTGCAATTTAAACATTTAACTGGAATAAAAACAAAATGCAAAGGATAAGCAAAGTGTAATCATTCTGGCAGTCCCAACTATTAAAATGACAGAACATAAAAATACTATTTCAGAATAAAAAATTTAAACAAAGTATTTTTTTTATCTGCTATCAGATTGGGCAAAAAGTTTTAATAGTACACAGTGTGAGTCCAAGTGTCATGGATCTGGCCCACATACACTGCTGGTTGGAATGTAAACTGATATAACCTCTTGGAAGGACAATGTGGCCATGTCAAATTAAAATACACGCACCCTTTGATGCAGAAATTCTAATACTAAGAACTTATCCTATATGCACACTTTTACGTGGACATAAAAGCACGTGTGTAAGGATGTTCAATGAAGTACAGATGGTAATTTAAAAAATTAGAAATGACCTGAGTTTCCCTTGATAGGAAACTAAAATAAATGGACCACCACTGCAGGCGAAAGACTGTGCTAGACCTCTACGTACTGAAACGTACAGAGACTTCTAACGTTAAGAGAAAAATGAAAGGGACATATCTAGCGTGCTGCCAGTCTGTTCCTGCAGCGGAACCTACTAGAAGGATATACCAGAAACGGGGGCGGGGACTGTCTTTGAGAAGGGCGAATAGGAAGGACTCTGGGCTGGACGAAAGATGATACCCACTCTTAGCCCTTTCTTCCTGTTTGCATTTTTTAACCATACGCGTCAATTTATCAACTTTTTTTAAATTTATTTTTAATTCTTTAATGTCACCACACATTTGACTCCTTTTACCCTGTCTACCTCCCTCCTCTCCCCTCCCACTTTATCAATTTTTAAACCAAAGTTTACCTCTAGACCGTAGGTATCCTCCAAATATCTGACAGACGAGCGTGGTGGCCTGCGTGTGTCTGTCTAATCTGAAAAACAGACAGTGACATGAGAGAAGGGCTCTACGGAAGTGACGGATGCCATGGCCGGATTTCGAGAGCATGTACGTCTGTAAAGGAACACGGATCCAGGCAGGAGACCTGGGTCATTATGTGTGGCCGCCAGAGGACAGTCTTGCCTGACCAGGACGCAGGGAGCGGGAGAGGCAGGCCAAGAGGCAGAATGGGACGGAGTGGAGGCTGGGAAACCAAGGCAAGAACCTTATTTTTAATTAAGAGGAGGAGGGAGGGGAGGAGGGAGAGGAGGACTCCCTGAATAGGATCGTGATGCGAAGTGTGAGCACTGGCTGCTGGGGGCGGGGCGACACAGAGCGTCTCCCTGTCCCACGGTCCACCCCGACCCAGAGGACAGAAGCCCAGCCAGGCGCGCGGGCAGGTGGCGGAGAACGGCTGGAGGTGTGCGGCGTGCTTACGGGACAGCGGGTGGCTTAGGGCTGCTGTCTAACTGTTCCTCCAATCTTCCTCTTGAGTCTCCATTTAGACTTTAAGAGGGAAATTGCAAGAACTGGGAACTGCCCAGAGTGAGAAAGATGCAGGGAACAAATATAGGATTCGGAGGCTGGAGGGCCACAGAGAAAATGCCGCGCAGCTGGAAAGGAGAGCCCGTGAGATCGGATCTGCAGAGAGGCTGTCGCCTGGAATGAAATGACAGCGAGACCGACATTCATTTCCTGACAGCTATCGTAAAACAGATCCAAATTGTCCCAGTCAGCATTCCTTTGAAAATTCTAGCCATTTTAAGGCAATGCGCGCCACCCGAGGACGAGGCAGGGCAAAGTCAGAAGGAGAAGCAAGCACAGAGCTCCGCACCACCGCGGTGCCCGAAGCACCGGCGCTGGCACCGCACTCACTTGTTGCTGCCGTTCAAGCAGGCCTTCTGCATGGCGTCCACGGTGTACTGGAGGAACTCGTGGGCATCTTCTTGGTTTCCGAAACGGAAGTGCCGAGCTATCCCTGCGGAGCCAAGTAAAGACGAAGCTTTATCATCACATAACAGGCCTGGGCTGTAACCCCCAAGTTCTAGCTTACGGCAATGGCGTTGGAACCCCTCCCCCGCCTCACCATTTCCGAGGAAGCAGCCTGGACCACACCCAGACAGTGATGCTGCAGCCTCAGTGATAAAACTGCCCTGGGATAAATTCAACTTTGGCTATGTTGTCTCAAAACTTTGTCCAAATGTCATGTTAGTGCACACGCCTTAAATCTGGTGTGAGACCTCCCTAAGAGATTCCCCAGAAAACGGCAATGTCCGAACCCATCTGCCGTCTACCTCGATTACCTACACGTTATGTTCTGTTGCACAGTAACATTTCAGTCCTATGTCTCACTGACCAAAGAGATTCAAGACAAAATTACAGAAAAAAAAAATCAGAAGTATAAACAAGATAATAAAATATTTTTAGAAGTTTATGTGTATGAATATATAAAAACATTATTAGCTTAAATCATGAACTGCCAATATTCTGCCAGTTATGATCTACAAAAATGGCAATTTCATGATTCAACCATGTATGTGTGTGTGTGTGTGTGTCATGGATGTATATACACACAAACACACAGCAATGACATTTTCTTAAAGACTAGGTTTAAAAATATTAATCATGCTTGATAATATATATACAATTAAACAAAAAGAAAAATATCATCTTCAGTTAAAATTTTGCCAGGATCCAACGATGCTCAAAAAAACGTTTAGGAAAAAAAAGTTTGCACTGTCTGCAAACTTGGCCTATCAATAATGCCAAAGCCAAGAAAACACCTCTTTAATCTTCAGCAGCTTTTTAGGCAAAAAGATTACAGTTTGTTAATGTGTAATTATCCACCCCTATAATTACCTAGGTAGATACCAGATTAAGAGTTAGGTTGTTTTTATTTGTATGCATTTTTTATTCCAATTCAGTTAATTAAGATAATGTAAAAGTTTGTTGCAGAAAACACACAGGAAGTACATAAGAACATCTCATACGACCTGTCAGGATCATTACATTGCAGGAGAAAAATTGAAAAGTAATTTAAAGATTACATAGAAAAAGTACATTTATCCACAAATTTGCTAACCTGAGTATAAATTTTTCTTTAAGAGTATAATTAACTTTATTTTGGCAATTACTGTCACTATGTATATTGTAATATTCATAAACTGAATTAAAACTAATTCAAAGCCACTTAAAGAAACCCATGGCGTTCGTATTATTAGTGTTAGTATTACTCAGCCTAGCAATCCAAGTATCTGGGGGGAAAAATCGTTGTAACTTATCAGTGATTTTGTTAACAAACTGAATTAACTTTTTTAAAAATTTGCTTATATTAAACTGAATACTGTCTTCTTTATTATATTGTCATCTTTTGCTTTAAGGTTTTAAAAAAGTGTTTATATAGTAAACGTTTTACTAAAAATTTGTTATTAATAAAAGACATCCCCATGTATGATAAAACGTTTGTTTGTAATAATACACAATAGGCTCATCTTTTACCAATTAGGCCATTAAGACAAATTAGCTAACAAATACTAAAATAAACTACAATAGATGATACTTACGCCGCATCTCATTAATGACAAACATCGGTTTAATGACATCCCCAGGATTACTGAGTGCCTGGGTGATATGCGCCTGCATTGTACACATCATACAAAATCCTTCCGCGTGACCTGAAAGGTAACAGACGATAATCCTCCAAGTTAGTAAAATATGACACTATATACATCGAGGGACGTTACAAGGAAGGGACACACTCTTGAAATGCAATAATAAGAGCAATTATGTCATGCACTGAACTATATATTTTATTCGTTTTCATGTAACTCTCCAAAAACCTAAGCGATAAGCATATACGGGCTCTATTTTACAAGAAAGGAAACCGAAGCTCAGAGTTAAGAAGTTGCCCAAGGTCGGACAGTTAAGCGGCAGACACACAACCATCAAATCATAGTCTTTCTAATTTCAAACCCTGTGTTCTTAACGACTCTCTGTATTGGAAAAGTACTTTTCTTACACTACTATTTGTCTCGAAGGATAAAAGAATGTCTCTCAGACTAGGGACCAGAAATCCCTCTCTGGCTTTGTTGGTCACATACATGCTCTCTATTGTTTTTCTTTTTTTTTGTGACTTGTTAAAAGCATGAAAACCATTCTCGGCTCGTGATTGAGTGGCGCTACTGGCATCTAGTGGGCACAGGCCGTGGGTGCTGCTACACATCCTGCAAAGCACAGGACAGCCTTCCCCATGACAGAGAATTACCTGGTCCCAAAGATCAGTAGTACTGAGGCTGAGAAACACCGTCTTAAACAAAGCTTTAAAAGTCTCAAAAGGACCAAACTATTTCCCAATTAATATAACTGTGTCCCAGAATAAAGCTAAAAAATAATTTTTTAAAATCCGGTACCCAACAACATAAAATTCTAAACAAAAAGTACGAGGCATGCAAAATGCAGGACAGACCCAATAATTAGGAGAAATAAACAGAAACAGATCCAGAAATGACACAGATAACAGAATCAAAAGACAAGGGCATGTAAAAAGACGTTATGTTATATTTATACGTTCCAGCAGGTAGAAAAAGAGCGTGATAAGCAGCGACATGGTAATAGGTCCAAATCTACTTTACAAATGAACTGTAGAATTTCTGAGATGAAAAACACACCAGGAGGGATTAATAACAGATTAGACACAAGAGAAGAGAAGTGAATTTGGAAACAGCAGCACAGGTTATCCATAATGAAATACGAAGAGAAAACAAAAACCTTAAAATAACGACGACGACAAAGACAAGCCTATCAGTGAGCTGTGTGACTGCGTAAGTTTGGCCCTAAGGTGCAGGGAACTGAAGTCCGAAGGTGAAGGGCCAGAACGAATATTTCCAGAAACGACTGCCTAAAAAAGGACAGTACAAGGGGGTTTTTAGGGTGATGAAATGGTTTTGTGGTTATGTGAATCTATACCTGCGTTAAAATTCATAGAGCTGTATACCAAAAAAAAAGTTAACTTTATGTGAATTATAGATATCAAAAATGACTGAAAGTTATACAACTTTGAAACAGTAAATCCACAGATGTAAGAATCTCATAAACTCCAAACAGAAGAAACATGAAGAAAAGTACACAAAAGACCACTCGGTCGAATTGCTTAAAACTGTAATAGAAAGAAAAATTTTTAAGCAGTTAGAAGTAAAAACATTACGTATACAGGAACAAATGTAAAACTGACAACAGACTTTTCATTAGAAACAACGCAAGCCAGAAGACACGTAGTAACATCTTTCAAGTATTAAATAAAAAGTTGAGAGAGAATTCTATACACCATGGAAACATCTTTCAGAAACAAAGACAAGAGTTCCACTTCTGGGAAGATGGACTTGAGGTACTTTTCTCTAGTCTTCCCACTAAGTACAACAAAAAAAACCCTAGACACTGTATATAAAACAAACATGAAAAAGCTGTGAACGGCAGAGAGAAAAACGCAAGCTCGTAACCTCAGGACCGAGGAATGAAGGATGGCGAGTTTCCTGGGTTTTCCTTGAACCTCACGCATTCCAGGCTTGATGCTGAAGAGCCTGCAACCTGAACACACCAAACATGGAGAGGACAAACCCCAACCAAAGCCTGCTGTCTCCCCCAGAGACCAGGAAAGGGGCGGCCCAGCAAGACCGAAAACTTTGAGACCGTGATCGCTCTACTCCAGCCAAACGCCACAGAAAACCTGTGGCCCCACGGCCACCCCACGCCAGCAGAGGGCCAGCGAGGGGCCTGCACGTCCACCTGCCAGGCTGCAGTGAGGCGTCCGGTCCAACCCACCCCGGGGTGGTGCTACAAAAGCAGACTGGAGGCTGGGACTTGCGACCACGCTGGGTGATGACGAACCACACTCCCGTCCCGCGGTGTCAGTGAGGACTGAGCAAGGAGCCTGGACGTCCCCCCGCCTCGTCTCGCCCCCCGGGAAGTGTCAGCCTGAATCAGGGCTTTCGCCACCACTCAGCGGTGTCGGTGGAAACCATGTGGGAGCCTGGAGATAACGCAGGAAAGAACCAGCGAACACGGAGACAGAACAGGAGGGGTGACCTAATCGGGACAGAGAGAAAACAGACCGGGGGAAAATGAAGAGAGGCGCAGGGCCCTATGAGACTCTAACGAAAGATCTCACACACCTGTTCCCAGAGCCCCAGGAGGAGACGGGGGAGAAGGCTGGGCTGAGAAAGTACCTCAAGAAACGAAGGCTGAAAATTTCTCAGATTTGGCAGAAGACACACTTCTCTAGATTTAAGAAGCTGAGCAAACCCCAAACAGGAAACCACAACAACAACAACAACAAAGAAATCTACGCCAACATACATCATTAAACTCCTGAAAACTACAGGCAGAGGGAAACACCATCTTACCAGCAGGAGAAGAACCACTGGAATGAGAGTGGATGTCACGACAAGAACCGCGGAGGCGGAAGGGGGATGCACGGCAATTTTCAAGTGCTGCAAGCAAAGGACTGTCGCCCAGATTCCGAGCCCCTGCGACAATGTCCTTTGGGAATGCAGGGAAATCAAGCTATTCTCAGATGAAGCAACACTAAGAGAATTGGCCAGCCATAGGTTTATCCTAAAAGAATGACCGAAGTAAGTTCTCTAAACAAAAAGAAATGATTTTTTTTAAAAAAGAAACCATGGACCATCAAGAAGGAAGAAAAAACATGATAATCAAAAATATAAGCAAACAACAATAAATAGGCTTTCCTTCTCTTGAGTTTTCTAAATACGCGACAGTTGAAACAGAAATTACAACGCTGTCTGACATGGCTGTAAATGCATGTAGAAAAAATACTTAATGACAGGATAACTAGGGGAGGAAAGGGACTTGGACGGTAAGGCTTCTATACGTCCCTTGAATTGGTAAAATGACAACACAGTAGACTGTGAGGTTATGCAAACCTATAGCAACCACAAAAAAAAATTATATAAAGAGATATACTCAAAAACATCATAAATAAGTCAAATTAGAATTCTAAAAAAATGTTCAAGTAACCCAAAGAAAGGTAGGGAGAGAGAGAAACACAGAATAAACAGAAAGCAAAATATAAAATGGCAAACTTAAGTCCTAATATAGCAATAATTATCTTAAATGTAAATGTTCTAAATATGCCAATTAAAAAGACCCAGATTAAGGAAGTAGATTGAAAACATGAACCAACTACATGGTGTCTATAAGAAACTCACTTCACGTGCAATGACACAGGTAGCCTGAACGAAGAGGAATGCCAAATGACGTGTCATGCAAACACTCACCCAGAGAAAGCAGAGACGGCCACATTAAAGCAGATAAAGTAACTTCAGAGCAAAGACATCTGCCCGAGAAAGGGACAGCATGCAAAGGATCAGCCCATCAAAAAGACACAGCGATCAATAAAGCTGTAAAATACATGAATCAAACTCTGACCGAACTGAAAACAGACATGGAAAAATCCACAATTAGAGTCAGCATCTTCCTGTCAACAACTGACTGAACACTGAGAAAATCAGCAAGGATATAGAAGAACTCAACAATACCATTAGCCAATAAGATCTAATCAACATTTAGAAAACACTCCACCCAACAGGGAACACACATCTGTTTCCAGCGCTCACAGAAACATATGCCAAGACAGACAGTATATTCTAGGCCACAAAACGAATCTCAAAAAATGTAAGAGAACTGAAATCATACCATGTGTGTTCTCTGACACAAGGGATCACACGAGAAATCAGTGAGAGATAATGGGAAAATCTATAAATACCTGGAATAAGTAACACACTTCTAAATAATCCAGAGATCAAAGAGTAAGCTTCAAGGGGAAAAAAAAATACACTGAACAGAACGAAAATGAAAAGACAATATAACAAAAATTTGGAGATACAGCTAAAGCAGTGCTGGCAAGGGGAATTTATAGCGATTACCAGTATCAGGGACAAAACCAAGGATGGCAATGCAGACCCTGCAGACATCAGAAGGATAACAAGGGGACACTGTGCATAACCTCACACACATGCCTTTAGCAACAATGGAGCGATTCCTCAAAAAGTAAACTGCCACAACTCATCCAATATCAAATACATAATTTGAACAGCCCTATACCTATTAAGGAAATTGAATTTGTACTTTAAAAACTCTAAAACAGGACATCTGCAGGCCAACATAGTTTCACTGATGAATTCTACTCAATGTTTAAATAAGAATTTACATCAATTCTACACAATCTCTTGCAAAAAGTAGAAAAGGAATTAACATATTCCAAATTCATTTTATAAAGCCAGTATTACCCTGATATCAAAACCAAAGATAATATAAAGATCGAAAATAACAGACCCATCTCTCTCATGAAGAGAGATGTAAAAATCCTTAACAAAATATTAGCAAATAAAAATCAGCAAAATACAAAAAAAAAATTAAGCGTCGTGACCAAATGGAGTTTATTCCAGGAATGCACAGATGACTCAATACTGGAACTTTTCCTAGTATAATCCACCACATTCAACTGGCTAAATAAGAAATATTACATGATCCTATCAATTTGATACAGAAAAACCATTTGACAAAAATCAACACTCATTCACAATGAAAAGGAGTCAGGAAAACAGAAACAGAGGGGAACTTCCTTGACTTAAAGAAGAGCATATACCAAAAACCTACCATTATTATCACACTGAAAGCTGTTCCCCTAAGATCAGAAAGCAGGCAAGGAGGTCTGCTCTCTCTCTTAACATAGTGATGGTAGTTCTAGCCAGCGAGATAAGGCAAGACAAGGAAATCAAAGGCAGACAGATCAGTAAGGAATAAGAAAAAATGTCCCTATCTGCATATAACATGACCATGCAAAAAAATTCAAGGACTCTACAAAAAAAAATTAATAATAATAATGTCTAGAACTAGTGAGTCAGTTCAGCAAGGTCACAGGATTTAAGATCAACATAGAAAAATCAAACAAATCTTTATATTCCAGAAATACACACGCAGGCACAAAAAATTAAAATACACTACCATTTATAATCCCTCGAAAAATAAAAGAATATGGTGTAAGTCTAACAAAACAAGACAAAACATGAGAAAGCTATAGGATGTTGGTGAAAGAAAGTAAAGAAGATGTAAATAAATGCAGACACACACCAGGTGCACAGACTGCAGATGTCAACCAGCACTGCAGAGACTCCCGTTCCCCCCAAACGGAGATGCAGGTTTAATGCAATTCCCATCAAAGTCCCAATGAGATTTTTTTTGTAGATACAGACAAGATTATTCTGTAGTTTATATGGAAAGATGAACTAAAATAGCTAAAACGATTTTTAAAAAGAGTCTGTGGGTGGAATCCCTCTATCCACCATCGAGACTTATTACACAGCTACAGTGATAAAGACTGTGTGGAAGGACAGATGCATACCTCAGTGGTTCAGAACGGGGAACCCAGACACAATCCCACACAAATATGCCCAGTGATTTTTTACAAAAGTACAAAAGCAATTCAATGGAAGAAGATAGCCTTTTCAACAAATGGTGCTGGAGCAAATGGACAGTCAGATAAAAAAAAACGAACCTCAACCTAAACCCCACAGTATACAAAAATTAACTTAAAATGGATCACAGACTTAAATGTAAAGTGTAAAAATATAAAATGTTTAGAGAAAAGAACATGAGAAAATTTTCAGCATCAAGGGCTAGGCAGAGAGATCTTAAACTTGACACCAAAGGCACAATCCATAAAAGAAAAAGTTGGACTTTACCAAAATTAAGAACTTTTGTTCTGTGAAAGACCCCATTAGGAGAATGAAAAGATAAGCTGCAGATGGGGATAATATATTTGGAACGACATGAAAAAGGGAACAAAGAATAAACGGGGCAGACAGAAAACCAAGAGCAAGATGGTAAAGGGAAATCCAATCATATCAATAACCTCGTGAAATAAAAGTGATGTACATCTCAAAATAAAAGACAGAAACACAGCAGATTAACATCCTTATTAAGTACACATGGAACATTTAGCAAGCCAGACCACGTTCTGGTACAAAAAACAAGACTCAAGTTTAAAAGGATTCAAAAACAAAAAAATATATATATATACTCTCTGACCACAATGGAATTAACTAGAAATCAATCAAGACAATGTCTAAAAAGTCCCCGAGCATTTGGCAACTACACAACACACTTCTAAATAATCAAAAGGCAATTGGAAATTATTTTGAACTGAATAAAAGTTAATATATGACATATCAAAATGTTTGGGATGCAGCGAAAGCAGAATTTAAAGGGAAATTTATAGCACTCAACATTTATATTGAAAAGATGAAAGATCTCACATCAAATGACCTGAGATTCCACTTTAAGAAACTAAAACAGAGTACATCAGCTCTAAAGCAAGCAGAGGAGTCCATGGCCATGCCGCCCTGAACGTGCCTGATCTTGTCTGATCTCAGAAGCTAAGCAAGGTCGTACCTGGTTAGTACTTGGATGGGAGACCACCTAGGAAGACCAGGCCCTGTAGGCAATAAAATAAATAAATGAATGAATGAACGAATGAATAAAAGCAAGCAGGAGAAAGGGAATAATAAGAATAGAAACAAACATCAATGAAACAGAAAACGAAATAACAATGAAACCAAGAGCTAGTTCTCTGAGAAGAGCAATTAAGATGAATAAAACTCTAGTCAGACTGCTCAGGGAAAAAAGAGAGGAGGGCCAAATTAACATCGGAAAAGAGAAAGAAAATCACAACAGAGCCTAGAGAAATTAAATAAGAAAACATTATGAACAATTTTATGTCCATACATTCAACTAAGAAAAATTCCTTTAGAGACACAAACTACCAAAGGCCCCTGATAAAAAATATAGATAACCTGAATAGGCTTATATCTATTAAAGACGTTAAATACATAGCAAAGAAAAACTGCCTATGAGAAACTCAAAGGCCCGAAAGGTTTCACTCATGGAATTTACCAAACATTTAAGGAAGAAATAATACCAATTCTACACATACTCTTCCAGGAAACGGAAGAGAATTAAAGTCATGACGCCACCACTACTCTGATGCTAAAGCCAGACAAAGGCACTCTAGGTAAAGAAGCTATAGACTGATATCTCTCACGAACAGAAACTTTAAAAATTTTTAGTAAATCCAATGATACATGATCAAGTGGGGCTGTCTCAAGAATGCAAGTTTGGCTTACATTCAAGCTAACACTGAACGTGGTGAAGGGCATCCATAAAAATCGACAGCTAATATCACACTTAAAAGTGAAAAACTTAATGCTTTTCCCTGAAGATCAAGAGAGAGACACGGATGCCTGCTCTGCCCGCATCTGTCAGACACCGCGATGAAGGTTCCAGCTAGCGCGATACGGGACGAAAAAGAAAGAAAGAGCACGCGGTCTGGAAACGAAGAGGTAAAATTTTCCTTATTCGCATGATTGATTGTCTCTATATAAAATCTTAAGGAATCTTAAACAACAACAACGCTACTAGAATAAATGAGTGAGTTTAGCAAGGCTGCGGAATATATAAGATCAATCTCCAAAAGTCAACTTCATGTCTATGTTCTAGCAATACACAATCAAAAACTGAAATTCAGAAAATAGTACCATTTATAAGAGCTTTCAAAAAATGAAATACTTAGGGATAAATCTGATAAAACATGCATATTATATTTGTACACTGAAAACTACACAACATTGCTAAGAAAAATTAAAGGTCACCTAAATAAATGGAGAGGTAAAGCTTGTTTGTGGGTCAGAACACAATATTGTTTAGATATCAATTTATCGCAAATTGATTTATAGATTCAACACAATACTAATCAAAATCCCAGGAAGCTTTTCTGTAGAAACTGATAAGTTGATTCTGAAATTCATTTGGAAATGCAAAGGAATAAGAACAGCCAAAACAACTTTGAAAAAGAATAAATAATTGAAAAATAAAAACTAAAACTATAATATATAAAGTCCTGAGGGAAAAATAAAAAAGAACAAAGTTGGAGGACTTATCTGACTTCAAAACTTTTAAATATATAGTAATCAAGACACTATGTTATGGTATCAAACAGTGGATCGATATAACAGAAGAGTCCAGAATAGATCCAAATGTATACAATTGATTTTTGACAAAGGTGACAAGACAACTGAGTGAAAAAAGGACTAACTTTTGAACAAACAGTGCTGGAACAACTGGACCTCCATACTGAAAACCATGAACTTCGATCCATTCTTCACACCCTAAGCAAAAATTAACTCGAAATGGATAACTGACCTACATATAAAAGCTAAAACTAGAAAACCTCTAGAAGAAAATATAGATAAAATCTTTGTGACCTCTGGGCAGGCAGATTTCTTCAAAAGGCAGTGTGAAGAGAACATTCTCTCCAGACTGGGAGATAATATTTGCAAATTACATATCTGATAAAGGACTTCTATCCAGATAATATAAAGAACTCTCAAAATGCAATTTATAAAAGACCCAGTTATAAATCGAGCAAAAGAGATGAACGGGCACTTCAGCAAAGCAAATACACGCGTGATAAATGACCATATAGAAAGATGGTCGACATCACCATTCATTAGGGAAGTGCAAACTAAACCCGCAGAAGGCACTGCACGCCACATACCTACTCGGACGGCAAAAATCGGAAAGACTCACCGCTCCCAGGACCAGGTGGAATACGGAGCAAATGGAACTCAGTCCGCCGATGGCGGAAATGTAAAATAGAGCGATCCCTTTGGGAAATGGTTCGCAAGTGTCTTAAAGTTAAGCACACGCACGCCAGCGCCGTAGGACCAAGCCATTCCATTCCTAGATATTTACCCAAGAGAAATGAAAACATCCTTATGAAGACGTGTTTACAAATGTTCACAGGAACTCGATGAGTCCAAAACGGGAAAGGCCCAAATGCCCACCGACAGGTGAATGGAGAAACAGACAGACAGCCATACAGCGGACGCTACTCGGCAATGATCGTGGCCACTGACACGTGCGGCCGCATGAAGCAACGCGGAAATATCTGTGCTGAGCGAAAGAAGCCAGGCGATGTAAGTACACTGTGTGTATTTCCACTCACAGGACAGTCTAGAAAACACGACCTAATCTGCAGCAGCAGAGAGCATATCAGTGGTGGCCGGGGGTGGAGCGACGAGGGGTGGGAGGGGGTAGAAGCGGGTGACTTGGAAGGAGCACTGGGAAGCTGTGAGGGGGTGACGAACAGGTTCGCCATCTCGGCTCGGGGGATAGTTTCACGGGTGTACACAAACGTCAAAATGCATATTTGAAATGTGCAACTTATTGCATATCAATTATACCTCAATAAAGCAGGGAGAATAGAGAGAGAGAGAGAGAAAACTGCCAATAGCATGAAAGGCAGGCGCCTAATTCCGGACACTGGCAGCTCCCTCTCCCCCGCTGCCAGGTGCCAGGGCTGGGTTCTCATCCACACCCTACTTTCATTAAGCACAAAAGTGAGAGGAAAGCCGTCTGTGGGGAATGAATTATGGACTTAGAAAGGGAGGAAATGAGGGCCAACAGAACGTTATGCTGTAATCTAAAACCCCTTGGCATAACAAACACCTCCAGGCAGTGAGATTCTAGGTGATTTTCCTTTGGTTTCTTTAAATTTTTCTGTACTTTCCAAATCCTTTATAAGCATTATTTTGCTCTTTTGGGGGGAAAAATACCATTTTAAAAGAACCAATTTAAATTCTCCACTAAGTAAAGAACTATTCAAAAAGAAACCAAGGGGCTTTTTTCCACCCAGATAATTAACAAATAGCACCTGAACATAACACACTCAAATCTGAGCATTAATGTAGATCAAAGAACAGGGAGATTTCATTTATAAAGGGTGAAGGATATTTACAACACATGTAGGTCAAAACCTCAAAAAACGATATGTTCCAAATTCTGAATTTCGCTCGTCAACCGCTGAGCTGGCTCTCACCTAATTAAAGACCATAATATGTTTTAACTGATTTCCTGCCCGTAAGGTTGAAAACTGAGCTCTACCGAGCTCTCGCACGCTAAAGGGAAAGCCTTGTGTGACTTTCCAGGAGGCTGGGGGCACGAGCCGGAGGTTCCTCTCCACCAGGCTCCCGAGCCTGTCAATGAATCAAGCCTTACACCACCAGGTGGGGATGCCTGCGAGGCAGGGGTTCTTAACCCTGTCTGTCCCAAGCTGTCGGTGGCAGATGTTCATGTCACATTTTTTAGCAAGTGTAGAAAGCCACCGGGGGTGGGGTTCAGAATTCCAAATGCTGATAAAATATTTCTTTTTTAAGTAGCTTCACGGATCAAATTAGGTGCAAAATGCTTTTTATGCAACCTGAATACAAACCTTAAGTCTTCCTCCACGGCTTTTAAAAGAATAAACCAACTTCTTAGTAAGCGCAGAAGTCTTGACTTAATTCCTCACTTCCATTTTGGAGAAAAAAAATGAAAGTAGGTTAGTGTACCACAACACTGGGCACGAAACGACACGGAACACTTACATGTCTTGGAGTGTTCGTGAGACAGCATGTAATTGGCGAGAGGTGGCGTGTAAGTTAGACACTGTAATGCTGCGTTGGCAAAACAGGTGTTGCCCAAATTCTGGAGCCCAGCTCCGACTCTATGGGTTTGCTGCCACTTCAGACAAATCTTCTCAGATGGGAAAAGAACTTTTTGTGGAGGAGTGATGCCATCACCTAGGGCTAGAAAAATAGACGGCAAATATTTGAAAACAAAGCTTTGCATGCTGGTGAAGCTAAATGAATTGCAACACATCAAATCTGAATGCGATCCAGATTCTAAATCTTATTACCAGCTAACCAGAAATACAGGGGAGAAAGGGATCTTCTTAAAGACAACTCAGAATGTGGGAAACTCTAAATAATTTGGTTTCTTCAGTAAATAAACAGCAAGGACAATGATGGGGGGGGATGTTACAGAGTAAAAGAAACTTACAAGACACTCCCCAGATGCAAACGGTAGACTTTGTTTGGAGGTTGATTTCAAAAGCCAACTGTTAAAAATAATTACATGACGACTAGGGAAATTAGAACACTGACTGGATTTTTAATATAAAGATGTTTTAATTTTTAGAAAGAATTATTTAGATATATGCACTAAAATATTTATAGATGAAATATGAAGTCTTGGATTTGCTGTAAAGTGATGGGAAGGGGGAGAGGAAAAGTGGGTGGTGGAATAATTGTCCATGAGTTGATAAATGTCAAAGCTGACTGATGGGTACATAAATGTTCATTATAATTTCTTTTACATCTATTTAATTTTTTTCAATTAAAAAAGAACTAAAAACAACACAATCAACAGACAGTGCATGATAAGGGGAGTCTCTCTAACATTTACTGTGGATGCCTATATTCGGAACCGCCACCGTCAGTCACTGCTATCCTGACCATCTTCCCATTTATTGAGCCCTCACTGTCTGTCAGAGGTGGTAGTGATGTCATCCCCATTCTACGAGTAAGGAAACAGGTTTCTGAACTCAGGCTGTTGGGCACCGCTGTACATACTTGTAAGTATACTACACATGGTCTAAAAAAAGATTCTTCTCTATTTCTAAGACTTATAAACAGATTGCTAATGACAAGTATTCCAGAACTCAGGTGGAGCTCAAAAACAACTAATTTATTTAGGAAAGCTCAAAATCATCGACAGCGAGACCACTTTTTCAAAAGTTTGCCAGTTCCTTGGCGCTATTGAAGACGGAGATGCCTCTTAATGAGGACTGAAGTACGCAAAGGTAGGCTTCAGCCTGGCGGAGAATCTAGAGCAAAATTAGACACGAGAAAGGAGTGTGTAAAGAGAAGAACAAGGGCCCTCAAAAGGGCAAGGTGGGGTGACGTGAGCTAAGTCCTGAGGGAGAGCGAGGAGCGGGCAGGCTGGAGTCTGTGAGGAGATGTTCTGTGGCCAAGTCTCCAAGTCTCTGTGGTGAAGGTCTTTAAACTTTAAACTTCTATGTAACATTCAATCAAACTGTTTGTTCTGTGGTGTAACGTTTTTCCCACCCAAAACATCATCAAATCACACCGCTCACCCCCATACCACGCCACCACATTTACCAAGAGGACCCCAAACAACATAAGAGCCTAATTACCCTAAGCCAACATTCTCTGCAGGAACTAACCTATTTTCTTTGCAGTTCAAAGCTTCCAAACCCAAGTCTTAGAAGTACCAACTACAATGTCAATGTCTTATTCAACTGGCTGAGTTGTAACAAATGTAACCACACTTACAGGGTCTCTAGAATGTAACTAGAATGTAACATTTACATTAGCTGTTCTCTTTCAACCAGCTTTACTACACACCATTGTAACTGGCAAAAACAAAAAAACAAACAAATAAAAAAACCCACAGTATTTTTAAAAACATCTTTAAATTTTAAGGGACAGACATCTATTTAATAGGGTACGACGGTTAACTGACAAGTTAACAAAATGCTTGCCCATCTCAATTCTCACCAAGATAAAGTTTATCCTTCAAAAACTCAGAAATAAAGGAAATTACAAATACCATAGTAACTAAAAATAATCTGCCCTGTTACGATACAAATGTTAATCATGAACGAGCAGCAGAGGAAAATGAAGCCTGTCATAATGTAACTCTGCTGGCCACACAGTGGCAACGGATCTTGCAAATAAGCCCCTCTATGAAACTGCCAACCCACTGACAGCATTTACAGAGTTTCTTGGAGGGATTCTGTCTTTTAAAAAGTACCTTGATCCTTTTGTGGTGATGGCTTTGATTTATCAGGTACGGATGAACTTGAATAAACTACAGCACCAGGTACTGGTCCTAAAGAAAGTGTATGATTTGAAACATCATTTAACGAAGACACAGCACCCCAGCTGGCAGAACCTGCATCCATGTCTCCAGGTGAGACTGCCTCAGAACTGCCAGGCTGATTCTGATAGGTTGATGGGTCAGAAGATTCAGAAGCTTTGTCAACTATGGTCATTGTTCAACTCTGCAAGAGACGAAAAGCATACATTGTTTCATAAGATCAGAAAAGTAATCTACTTAGTCTACCAGATGTCGAAAAGTTACTCTAGTCATTTTTAATTATTTTCAAACAAATTACCCACATATAAAAGCAACAGTATCTTTTTGTTATAATTTCCTTGTGACACGGCGTTATGCTAATCTGAACATATCAACAATTTTTAATTATAAAGTCTTCAATGAAATATTTGAGTATATCTTGTCATTCTATTCCATGCCTCTTAAAAGTCTGATATTTTAGTTTATAATCAGGTACCTCAATTTCCAATTCCATACATTTACTAAGTACCTATATATTTTTCTCTCTATTGTTTAAAATTAGAATGTGAAATACACTAATATATTGGACTCAGGCCCAACTACACAAAGAGAAATTTTAGCTTTAATTTTGAGCGTAAAGTTAAAAAAACATTAAAATACATTTTTAAAAATATAGGAAGTCTCACCTTTGAAGCACATTTTTTTTTTGAAGAGGCTCATTTATATGTTAATATATAACTTTTTAAACAAAGCCCATAACATTACTGAGATCAAACTTGAACACACATACATGTTATAATAGTACCTAATTATAATTTTCCCTTTAAAATCTTAGAGCTACCCCTAATTGAGCATCTTCTCTGTGCTGGGCATTGTGTTAATCACTGGACATGCATTAACTCACTTTTCATAATGGACCTATGAAAGATTAGACAGAATCCACAGGGTTTATAAAACGGAGCAACTATAACCCAAACTAGTCGGCAACTGGGACTAGACATCAGGTCCAACACTCCGGGCTAGGGTTCCTTCTGGCTATACCAACCTAGTCAATAGATTGCTTTTAGGAATGTTCCCCAAATTGCCCAGCGGCTACCAAATCTGGCATGTCACTACTTCCTAGGTAACCTTCCAGGCGAGCCCCGATAGCCCATGGCACCACTCGAACACCTAGACTTGGCATTGCCTGGCCTAGGAACCTCTGCAAACTCCCCACCACCCATCCTAGCTGCTCTCTCTGGGCTCCGCGCGTGCTCTTTTTGACTTAACTCTCCTCCATCCTTCCACCTCCCAGTTTAGAATTCATTTCCTCTGGGACGCTCCTTGACAACCCTTGTCCCCCAAGACTGCATTAGCACCTCTCCCATAGGCTCCCAGCGCCTCGGCAGCTACTCCAGAGCAGCTGTACCTGGTGCTCGCCACCATGTCCTCATTTGCAGCCCTGGCCTTGCGTACAGAAAGCTTTCCATACATGTGTGAACAAATGAACGAATTCTGGAGATAGGCAGTCAGCGGTGTTTGCGTTTAGCACCAGTTTGTGCTACGTGATTTCTATACAATATCTCATTTAATCCTTAAAAACTCTGAAGTAGGGATAGCGTTTAAAACCCGTATTAGAAAATATTCAATACAGTAAAAGTATAATACTCATGTACATGCCACCTCGATGAACATTACAATGCAGTGTCTGCTCACAAGGTTTTTTTAAAAGCCTCAAAATTTTGCTGTAATTTTAATTAAGGCATGATTATCACCCCCTGAAAGTACAACTTTTTGGAATCTTTCGTAGAAACAGGAGAGTACAGGTTCATTAGATCTTAATAAGATAAAAACCGAACTGAAATTTTAAGTCAATCTAAGATACTGGACCTTCCTTCAGGAAGAAAACTTAAGCCGTATTGTCCAAAATAAAGTTTAAAGTTTCCTCATCAAAGAGTCAAAAGAAGTTATGAAACACTGTGGAGACAGAGTAAGAAAACAAAAGCGGAGGAGGAAGAGGAAGAGAAAGGAGGAAAAGAAAGCCAAAACGGTAATAAGGTTCGTCCAGCCTGATTTACAATGGCATTAAATAGCAAAAACATTGATTTCCCGGGGATAAACATCCCTTTAAGACAATCATTAACAAATGACCAAATAAAGCCATTTTACTGGCTTTGGGAGAGGGGGGGGCTCTTAAATGAAAATGAGAAATATTACGGAACGCATACAACTGTCATCAATAACCATACTGCATTATAATTTTGAGAAAACAAATCAAATCCATCCATTTGTCTTCATTTGTACACTCAGCCAAAGAATTCTTACCCTGAAGACATGAGACATCAAACTAAGCTCCAACTGCTATGGAGATAAAACCTTTCTAGAAGCCAAGCAATGCCCTGCAGGACCTAGGACGCACGTGGTTTTCTCAGCATTACTGTGACAAATCTCCAGACCTGTAAGCAACCACTTCAGTGAAAAGTTTAACATTTCTCTCAACATCTTCTGGTGATAGATACACAGAGTTCCAAAAGCATGTTGAAAAAACTTCGGACTACATGAATCAAGGCTGGATGTGTGTGGAGAAATGAACCGAACTGGCTTCACGAGTGTCTTCTTTGCTGTACATACAATCTTTGATTCAAAAGTCTTAAAATTCTCAGTCCCTTATATGGTATTTCTACCAAATGGCAAACTACGTTATTCTTTATTTTTAAAAGAATAAGTATATGCTATTGTGGCACTCCACATACACTGAGGTAATGATATCAATACATGTAAAAAGAAACTCTTACATTCTGCTTCGTAAACAATGTAATCTATGTTCTTGCACAAGCTTTAAGATGACAAAACCTTGATCTTAATTATTTTTTAAGTCGTCCCAACAACTAAGCCTTAAACCTTTACAAACCAAACATCGCGGACTTGATCCAATGTCATAGAAAAGAAAGTGAAACTTGATCTCAAATAAAAACAAATAAGTGAAACTGATTATTCATGCCCCCTATGCACTTTGAATGAATACAGCCGAAAGAGTGAAATTATGTTTAAAATTTACAACTCTTAAAAAATTTTCTGAGTCTCCACAAAAATGTATGAGAACCTATATAATACTGTCGTTACCTTGAAAAAGAGGCGTTAACTAGTTTTTCAACCGGTTTTACTGTTATTTTAGTGTATTCGCTTTCAATAACCAACGTGTTCTCCCATAAACAAGTAAGCCCTAAGGCCTTCCTGCATATAAAAGAGCTTCTCGACAAAAGTAATCTCGACTGCATTCATTATAACGAGGTTAAAGTCCCCAGATCGTAAAACTTCTGTTCCGTCAAATTTTCATTTCAGACCTCTGAAATCAAACTCCTCCGGTCCTCCCCCGACCCCCTCCAGGTGAGCGGGCTCTTCCTGTCCCGAGGAGAAAGACCCGCGGCGAGACGCTCCCGCGGCGGGGGCCGCACGGAGGGCGCCCGGCCC
>NW_006431919.1:19983526-19996961 GCF_000325575.1 Pteropus alecto | reverse complement strand
GACGCGGGCCCCCCAAACGGACACGGCCCCGGGAAGAGCATCCTCGTGCGCTGCGGCGCCCGGCCCCGGCCACGCCGGACTGCGGTGCGCCCCTCGCCGTCAGGTGGCACAGCTGTGGGCGAAGGGAGCGGAGGCTACCAAACCTGGATCCCGAAAAGGGCGGAGCCCGTGCCATCACTCTGTCGTCGCGGACCCCAGCGTTCCGCAGTCCTTCGGGGCAGCTGGACCAGCTCTTGCCCCGGGTGCCGGATCCACACTTCCACCAAGGACTGGACGTCTCCACCGCGCGGTCCAACGGAGAACTAAGTGACTCATCGTTGCACCTCCGCGCCACCCCGACCCTGCTCCTCCTCCCTGTCGGGTTCCCTGCTTTGATGAAGGCCATGGCACCCTCCTGCACGAACCTGCGTCCCCCCTCTCTTCCTCCTCGCCCGCCTGAGTCCCGACACCAAGTCACATCCACGCGACCTACCGAGGGGCGTGATCCCGACTGCCCGAGGCTACCTTGCCTCTCGCCAGGCCCGTTGGGAACAGTCGCCTTCCCGCCCCTCCCCTCCTACTCAGTCTCCACTCAACCTTCCAACCTTCATCCTGTGGCCAGGATGAGCTCTCAAAGACACGGGTCGGCTGTTGCTTCCCGCCTCAGCGCCTTCAGTCACCTTCCTGGCCCACAAAGTCTAAACTCCTTCGTCTGGCATCGAAGCCTCTAGTCCCCCCTTCCTCTTTAACGTGTAGCAGCCATAACAAACTTCCTACAAACACCCTACCCTTCCATCTGCTTCTGGAAACGCTAACTACCCTGTGCCTCTTCCATGAAGCCATGCTTGAGTCCCCAAGAATGTTATTACTTCCACTATAGATTGCATATATCTTTTATGGTAGCACTGACTTCACTATTCTGGAGGAAAGAAATCAGTGAAGGATAAAACATCCGTTGTCTGTTTGGAGCAGAACACTGAAGTACTTTGAGGAAGCAAAAAAGGGAAAAGGTGAATTCCAAACCTCCAAAATTCAGGGCCCACTTTCGGGATCAAGACCACAACTTACTTCCTGATGAAGACCGGCTATGGAATGTCTCCTTCGTAGCCCCTTGGACACTGTTACCAGATTTGCAAGAACAGGCCAGCCATGGGGAAGGACTCAGTAATGTGCTCGCCTTTTCCAAATGACTTTCAGATGATTAAATACAGAATGAGAACGAATTAAAGAACCAAATCCTCAATGTTCACCTGAGCTTTGTGGTATTTCAAAATGCTTTCCTTGGAAGTCACATTAGAAGTCTGGCTTTTAATTTCATTTTCCATTTCACATTCTATTGAAAAACTGCCCCTGCAGCCAGTACCTGAGCAGCTTGGGCAGTAAAAGGGATTTAAAAAAAAAAAAAAAGCCATCCCTTGGCATTCTCTACCCAGAACAGGCTCTCGAAGTGGGGGATCGCGCATCCCCTATCCACTGTGCCTTGAAAGCGAACATAGTGGCCTTTTTCCACTAAAGAGTTTCAGTGCCACCTCCTGTAGCAAACTGACCATATAAATGGAGAGGTTAAAAAGGGTATTAGGAAGTCCCTGCCTTCAAACCGTTCGGCCGAGAGGGTAAGCGAAAATCGTCTTCCTCCAGACCAGAGGTTAATCCCAAGCGAATGCTGTTTGGAGGGAGATGATTTCACTTCCCCTCTAAGGAGCCGTGTGACCTGAGATGACTTAGGCAGTTGTCTTTATGAAAACTGTCTTTATGCTGAAGGCAGACTGACCCCAAGTGGCCCACCTCCCAATCCCGATAATTAAACACGATCAAAGAGCAAAAGGTGTCAAAGAGAGAGAGATCAGATTTCCGAGGACCTCCAGATGCTTAGGGAGCCTGTAGTGGGAGTCGTTAACGCCCTACCCAGATCCCCTTTCTGGCCGATGCTAAAAACTCACAGCTGCCCCCTCTCCTGACACCCGGACCTGGGTGTCTCAGAGCTGCATCATGGGAAGGTTAACCACACCTTTCCCACCCCCCACCCCAATACCACTCTTACAGCCTACACCAAGGGCTCACTGACGCGGCTTCAGAAAGGCCTCGCCTCAAGTCGTGACCAGTCTCCAGAGCTCCAGTGGGGTCAAGAGGAAGCGCCTCTCTCGCTGAGGCGACATTTCTGCTTAACTCCTTTCCTGGCCCTCTCCCTTCACTCCCTGTCTTCCCAGAGCACTCCCTCGATGTATCACGTGCTCCGGAAATGTGTCTCAAGCCCTGCTTCAATATCAGGACAAGTCCTAAGAAGCAGAGTCTAAGGATAGGATTCAGGTGATAGGTGGCACGCTGATAGCTGTGTGATGGGGTAAGGCTCCCACCTGGGGGGAACTGGGATGGGAGACCAGTAGAGGGGGGTGCATCGTTGGCTTATTCAAGCTCTCTGGTGTTTGAGGACATGGCGGAGATAGCAATTAAAAGAACTGTGAAATTGGGTGGCCAGTGATGATTTAAAGAGGAAAAACCACAGGCTCAAGGCAATCAGTCAGCAATATAAAGCAAAGTATCTAAGCCAGAGAGCTTTCTGGCGGCCTGCTGTAACCATCATCTGCAGTCTGAAGCCAGGTGGTCTGTGAGGACCATGCTTCAGTTCATTGAAAAGGAGAGGACTTTATAAATGATTGACTCGTCAGCCATGGTCCGTCTCCAGCACCAAAGTCAGGGCTCTGTAAAGAACTGAGGCCCTGAGACTAGGGAGGATAGTCTAACCACAGTAGAACTTCCGACTCCTCTGAACTATTCGGGCCTGCCAAAGTGGCCCCCTCCCACCCCAACCCGAAGGTGATGCAGGAGCCTCAAATGAGGTGGGTACCTATAAGACAACGCATTCTTCAGGATCTCCCTTAGCATCCCTCCGGCCATCAGACCAGTCGCTAAGGTAGGGCCCAGTATGGCCTGACTAGAGAAGTTTTAGGCCTGCCTAGGGAGGAGAGGAACTATACATGGAAGGAGATGCAGGACCTGGCTTATATATGCCAGCAGGACTGTAAATAAGCCAGAAATGGACCCCAAAGGGGCTAAGTCAAAAGAGAGGGATAAGGGAACATTTGTAGATGTGAAGAGACACTGTCCCGCAATATAGAGCTAACACTTTGTCAAGGGCCCTGGGTGGGCTGGTTCTGATAACACCGTATGGGTGGTACTTGGCAAAAGAAATGAGCCACATTCAATGAAGTCAAGATGCCACGACTTCCGTGGTAGATAGTGAAGGAAGGGATCGATAGCTCAGGGAAGCGAACATGCTAGAATGGATATACTGGCTGACTATATTCCATGAAAAAACCTAGAAGACTTTCTTTACCAGGACCATGGGAGGTGGGGGCACCACCAGCTTTGTTGAGAAACTCAGTGGTGGCTGTCATCTGTAGGCCGGGGCTGACAAAACAGGGGATTCTGTTACAGAAGTGGGCTCAGTAGCAGTAAGCGGGGAGGGGGATTGGATCCTGAAGTAACAGAGGCCAGGGGCAGCACTTACTCATCAGAAGCAAGGCAGGCATGATTGCCGTAGTGGGCAGCAGGGCCAGAATGGCACATAGGGCCACCTGACTTGCAGGGAGACTTGGAGATGGCTAACAGGGCAAGATGGATGGGCAGTCAACACAGGCATAATATATATAATCAAATGATATTTCTGTATGCATATAAAATCTGATTATGCAGAGGACTCTCAGCTGTCCTAGTGGAAAGTCACAATCATCTGCCCAGTTTCCCCACCTGAGCCAGTTCTCAGATCTAAAACACCCCTTCAGTAAGAGAAGCCAGATCCATGGCAAGTGTACACAGTAGTGATTCTCCAAATACTTCCCCAAAGAGACTTCTGGCCATTTTAATTTACTTGGGTAACTATATACTGGGAGAGAGGAGTACTGGATAGTTCCAGGCTATTGGTTACAAAGTCCAAGTTAGTGTAGATGGAAGGGGACCTAAAGCCCCCACAGGGCTCCCTTGTTGCTAAGAGAGTAAGAACTTATGGGGTCAAGTATTACACTGGGTCCCAAAAGACCCAGGTCCCTCAGTGAGTCCACCAGGCCCATACTGGTCATTTCTCTGTTTCCCAAATGTAATATCCAAACGGTCATACTTAGCAGTTGGCAGAAACCTCACATTGGTTCCTTGACTTGTAGAGTACGTGCTATTGCAGGAGAAAAAGCCATGTGGAAGTCTCGAAACTGCCTTCTCTAGCCAAGGGCAGCTCTGCGGGGAAATGGCTGACAATAGGGCCACGCTCGGAGTCGTAGAGGATGCAGGGCTAGTGGTCCCCATCATGTGCCCATTTAATTCACCAGTCTGGCCCCTGCCAAAACCGGCTGGATGATGGAGGATGACAATGGGCTACCACAAACTTAACCATGAGGGACTCACCAAGCACCAGCTCAATCCCACTGCTACCCACTCCATCCCTTGGAGTCCTTCTGTACGTTGACTCTCTTAGTCAATCCTTGCCCTGAGCCCTCTGGGAAAACAGAAAGCAAGCCCTTTACCTCTTATAGATTTTACTCATAATTACCGTGAACAAAGAAGAAATAATATAAGCACCAAAAAACATATTAGTCACAAAGCAAATGCAAAAGAAGAACCTATCATATTTAGCCACAAAAAGAAAGAAAAGAAACAAGAGGAAAAGAAGGAAGAAAAAAAAGAAGAGTAGCTACCTTTCACTATGAGAGTGCTCAGGTGACACCATCAATAGACTCGTCCCTGCGGCGTGGGCTGAGACACGGTCATCGGAGAATTCTGTTAGGAGACAGACTGGGTGTAAGTTCCAGCTCCGGCTTTGATTTATTAGTTAAGTTCTTTGAGTCTTGCTTTGGACTCATGAAATGAAAGTCCTGTTTAATTTATCAACGCCAACTTTATCCTAATGGATAATGAACACCCCTTCCCACCAACCCAATATAAGATATTAAAACCTGAATATTTTCAAGGAAGAATACATTTGATTTCCTGAGGACCACTGTCTTCTATGAAGGAAATCTGAGACCTTGACTCACCAAAGTTTAGACATAATTTGCTTTTAGGAGACAGATCCCAAGGTGCTCCTTTATGTATTGCTAAAAAATTAATTTAGAACCCAGAATGATCCATGCATTGAAGATCCTGTACCTACTTGCCAGAGGCCATTTTGTTTGGAATACAGAGTTATGCATAATTTGTTACCCCACACAGCTACAATGTTCCAAATGAAGAAAGGGAAGCTTAGGAGGCAGTGGGCGAGTTTAAGCCTGAAGTACATGATGCTCAGGAAATTTTACGAAGGTGGGGACACTTGAAATGAGCCCTTAAGGATCAAGTAGATTTTCTTCCCCAGGTAAATAAGAGACAGGAAAAGGATGACAAGATTTCAGGAGGAAATGACATTGGGAAATAAAACAAACAAACAAACAAAAAAAACTCCCCAAAACAAAAAAAACCCACTCTTAGAACTCTGTTGCCCTTGGAAATGTGCAAAAGTGAAAACAGATGATACAATTGATGACAAGGAACAAGTTTGGCATGTAGTTGATCCAGCAGACCTGGGTCAAAGGGAAAACTCAGGTGTAGTTCTAACTAACTGGTTGAGACTATAAGGAAAAATATCACTTTCTGGATTTAAATCACAGAGAGTCCATACTCATCCAATTCATGACCAAGAAAACAGGCTGTCCTAAACAATGATTAGACATGGTCCCAGAATGACAATGACCGAGAGGTGACTCAAGTCTCAAGAGAGTTTACAAATGGTACTCTCAGCAATTATTAACAGTTAAACAGAAGTTATTATGTGCCAGACATTACTTCTGAGGATTTATACTTTAACTCATTTAATTCTTGCGACTACTATGTGAGGTAGGTTCCATGAGCATTTCCATTTTATAAACGAGTTAATTGAGGCAAAGAGAGATTCACTTGTTCAAGATCACACAAGCTAGTGACAGAATCCATGTTCTTAAAGCTCTAAGCCAACACTGGACAGTAGAACTTCCTGCAATGATAATGAAGTCCTGTGCTAACATAATAGCCATTAGTCCCTTACAGCTATTGAGCCCTTGAAATGTGGCTTGGTATACCTGAGGAACTAATTCTTGCAGGTTGGCTCTGTATTGGGCCATTCCTTCAACACGTAGCCAGGCGATTTCCAACTCTGCCTTAGCCTTCACTTCCGACTTGTGCAGGATCTGAAGGCCAGTAGCAGGGAAAGCTCAGATTCTTACCACGTCTTTTCTGAGCCTGCATCCTTGCCTGGCCATGCACCTGAGTGCCTAGGTTCTTTGGTACATGGGAGTTTTTCAAAGCTCCTTTTCCCACAGTTTCTCACTTCTCAGCTTTTCCTCCCCAGCTTTAGGTATGTCTATTGTTCGTCTCAATGGTTAATTTTTTTTTTTTTTTTTTTTACCCTAGGCAGCAGTGGCCCGTTTGGCTTGCAGATTTCTTTCCAGGAACATTTCCACGAAGCCATAGCCATTTTTTCACCCTGAAAGAGCTCTGGGTTAGGCGAAACAAAGGCAGGCCTATTGTGTCAGTCTTCAGGGAACCCTCAGGCAAGTCAAGGCAGATCAATTAAATTCCTTCAGATCAAGGTCTGCTTTGCTGGACTTGGTGCCCACGCTGGAAGCGATGGCTGCTGTCTTCAAGACCACTTGAAGGCTAAGTAGAAATGCCAGGGTCTTCTTCCAGCCTGTTTCAGTGCCCTTTCTCATGGTTAAGCATTTGCTTAGTTGTCATAAACCTTGGACTATCTTCCAGAATTCTGATAAGGTTGATTCCGGCAGGGTTTTTTTGTTTGTTTGTTTGTTTTTGTTTTGCCAGGATTTTCAGTGTTTCTGGGGCAGAAATGTCCCTGAAATTTCCTACTCTACTATTTTTTTTGCTGACATCATTCTTAAAAGAGTTTTTTTTTGTTTTTTTTTTATGCCAATTTTTTATTTGGGCATCATATACATGTGGTACTACGCATGGAAAGTATGAGAAATATGGTCTTTGGGAAGTCTTCGGAGGGTTCAAAGAGCACAAATGGTCAGCCTTTTGGTTATTCTAATACTCCATTTTCCCCACTTTCTTGGAAAATGGTGAAAATCATATATCCAGGTGACTTTGCATTCTTCTGTTATTCATACAGATGTTGAAATTGAGAGTCACACTTTCGATTAAGGAGTACTTTGGATAAAACAGAATCAGAGACTACAGCCTTCCCATGAATGTAAGGAATGACACAGAAGTCAGAACAAAAAGCAGGGAAAAGGGCGGTGATGTTGAATGGCATAAGGTTTCAAATGAGGAATGAGAAATAGTTGTGAAAACATGTTTACTAAGAAGTAAAGATTAGCTGGCCGGCTGATTGTACAAAGAAAGATATAAATCTTAAATGTAAAATAACTTTTATCTATTCAGGAACAAAACCATAATGTGTGTTATTACTATAATGATTAAATATGGTTCTTGTTTGTTGGACCGATGTAAAAAAAAAAAAAAGGAATAAAAATAAGATGAGAGAATTGATATAAACAATAGAAACCCAATTATAGTAGAAAAGGTTGTCTGATTTAAAAAGATACCTATGTAAAGTCCACTGATCTCCATATATTAACAATAACCACTTAGAAAATTTTATAAGCAGTGACACATCAAAAAGCTGAAACAAAATAGCGAATAATAAATAAGAAATTGAAATAACTTGCAGGACTTAAATGAAGAACACAATTGAAGGATCAAATGTAACCGAGGAAGACGTGACGAATGAGGGGCTATAGCTCAATATTGAATATTGAGTCACCATATTAGATTGTAACTGTGATGAAAGTGATTCCAAAGGGTCTCCTTCTGAAACACAATAAATTGCTTTTACAGTAAATATATACCTTTAAGTAACAAGTGTAATGTAATGAACTCCAAGAGAATTCCTTCTGGAAATTAGTAAAAGTGTTGTAAATGCTCTCTAGGCAATAAACACAGTAAGGTATGAGTACAGCTATGCACATTGGACATCTTTTCTCTCCCTGGAACAGTTCACTCATTCATTCATTTTTCAATCTTTCATCGAGTGCCTACTGAGCATAAGAGCATATGCATAGATGCATAGTATAGAAATAACTATTGCTATCCAGTATCATTCCCTGTGACTAATCTTATGTCTACACAAGATTGCATTTTTCCAGGTGTGTGATATATATTATTTTTATTTTTATTATTTTATGCCTACAGCAGCTGGTCTTTCTAGGTGGTCTCCCATCCAAGTACTAACCAGGCCCGACCCTGCTTAGCTTCCGAGACCAGATATCAGGCTTATTCAGGGTGGAATGGCTGTAGACCATGGAGCGTGGCTCCACTGGGGCGTGAACCCAGGACCTTCTGTGTGCAAAGCAGATGTGCTAACTGCTACACTATGGAACCACATCCTCAGGTGTGTGATATTTTAAACTTAAAAATATTCTACAGTGGACCCAGCCACCTCCTTATCTAGCTTTTTGCCCTAAATCATCCCAGGGCCAGGTACTAGGCAACTAGTGACCACCCCTATAGCTCAAAACCTGCTGGAATTGTTCCGGCTAGCCAGTCCTAAATTGCTTACTCTGCTATGCCTTGCCCTTCCCATGGAAACCTCAATACAGGCTTTCCCCTCACCCCTGTCTTTTGCCACCTGACCAAATTCTGGTGCTGCCCCTGTGGCCCTACATGGCATGTGCTGACTCCTTCTCTGGGCCCTGTAAGTGTTAATAAACTTCCTTCCAAGCCTGGTTCTCATTCCCTCCTGTGGTTGCATCAACTCTACCAGACCAGATCCAACATTTACGTTTTTAGTACACTGCAGGTTTTCAGGAGAGGAGCAGAGGGGAGAACTGGAGAGAAGGGGAGCATAGTGTCTAACTCACCTTGATGAGTGATGAAGATACAAAATTACGCTTTCAGAAGAACTGTTTCTGGAAAAATACTAACAAGGACTCAAAGTTACTGAAAGACTCAACGAACCAAGTACCTCTTCCATGTGATTTATCTTTCTTAACTCACTGACAACCTACAGCCAACTTGGGAGTGCCATACCATTAATAATTCTATTTACAGTTAGGAAAATGAGGCAGGAGTTTACGTACTGTTACCCATCAATACAAAACCACCCTTGCCCGAGATCCCCAAATATTTCCTACTGGTTCCTAACCTTTCTTCCAACAGCTGAGTAAGCAGATTGAGAGGCACCATGAAGCAAACTGAAAAATAAAGAGGAATGAACCTACTTAAAGGTGGAAAAAGTTCTCAACGAGCCAGCAAAAAAAGCTAATTGCTAAATAATATGAAAATAGCATACTGTAAGACAATAAAAACACAAACCTCAAATAATAATATGCATCTTCTCTGGGGATATGTATAAATACATAAAAATATGTGTATATAAAAAATACGTGTATACATATATGTTCATGTGCATGTTTGACATATAAATATATTGGGTTTGTGTACATAATTGTATGTATATATAAATATATGCATATATTCACATATTTATATGCATGTGTATATGAATACATATATATATATACTTAAATTTGTATATGGATATATATTTATATATGTACACACACAAGTCCCCACAGAATATACATATTATTACTTGGAGCTTGTGTTTTTTGTCTTACGGCATGGTATTTTACGTATTGACCCGCAAATTGCTTATGTGTATAATGTATTCGTGTCAATACAAAGATCAGGAGGACACTGAACTTCTGGGGAGGGGAAAAAGGCCGAGACTGGGTGTAAGGGTCAGCCGGGACCTCTGGCTTTCTCAAGGACGGCTGGGAAGGGCGCCGGGGAGCGCCGGCCTGAGTCGGCTGGGACGAGGAGCACCCCCCACCCCATCGCCGCGCCGCGCCGCTCCGCCGCCCGAAGACCAGCCCACCAGGGCGCCTGCGCGGGGGTCGCGTCCACCCCAGACCCGTCCATTCTTCCCGCCCGGAAGAAGGAAGGGGCGGAGCCTGCGGCAGGGCCCGCTGCCTACAGCCGCGCGCGGGAGGTGAGGGCGGGACTTCCGCTTCGCCAGGGGTTGCTTCCGGCTTTTTGGTGGCGAGCACTACGGCACCGAAGTGCAGCGTCGCAGGGCTGGCGGGCACGCTGGGCTGCGGCCTGCCGCCGGCCGGCGATGCTGCGGGGCAGCTCCGGGTCTGGGAGCGCGAGGCGGAGGCCGACAGGGCGGGGACTGTGCCTGCGCCGCCTGCCATCGACTTCCCGGCCGAGGGCTCGGACTCCAGGCGTGATGGCGAGGGGCCGGTTTGGATATCTGGACGGAGGGAACTGCTTGTGGACCAAGAGCAGAGAGTTGGAGAATGTGTTCAGCTCACCTCAAACCGTTGAAAAGGAAAGCCACAACCGTCAGAAAATCCTCTCGCCTTAAAGCAGGAGAACAAGGGGTGTCACAGGAAGGGACTGCCACCGGCCTCAGGGTTACTCTGATTTGGAAGATGACGCTCAGCGCACGGCAGCTAGAATCAAGTCTCCCCGGAGCCAAGATCAAAGGATCAGAGCTAACCAAAGAAAATAACGGTTTGGGGTAACGGTTACAAAGAGCTGGCCGTAAATATGTCTTCATTTAATCTTCAGTGCAACCTCGTAGGGTTAGGTGAGAGTAGAATCTTCTTTACAAGTGAAGAACTGAGGCACAGGTTAGATATTTTGCTTAAAATCACAGCTAGGAGTGGTAGAATTCCCGTAAACATCAAGCTGAATACACCTACTTACCGTTCAGCTGGAGGAAGGGCTAAATTAACTATATAATATCCGGTTATGGAATACTATGGTATACCAACTTGGGAAGGTCCCCAGGAGGTATTTTGGAGTGGAGAACCACATGCAAGTTGCAGAACAATCTGTATTTAGGCATTCTTTTAGGCAAAAACAAACTCCCTCAAAACAATGCTGTTTTATTGTGGTACAAACTTGTCAAGTAAATGAATCGGCAAAAAATTGGAATAATATACGCTAAACTGATAGCGGTAGAGGAGGAATGGAGGGATATAGATATTATCGGAGTTATGGTAAAACAACGTTATCCTTATTACTGCAGTTTTATCTTTTTTTTGGTGTAGTCAGAAAAGGATACTTTAATAAAATTTATATATTTTATATATGTATATGTTCTTTAACAAAGATTAATTATAAAAGTTAACTAAAAATTACAATTTTATCCTTTGAGCACCCACTCCGATATAAATGACACTTGAATAATTCGAGAAATAAAATCCATTAAGGGGTGAAGATTTGAGGGTTATGAGAATATGAACATAAAAATAAAACATTCTCAAGAAATCCCAAAAGAGAACATTAAAAGTCATTTTAAACAATGCAATATTTCATTGTGTAGTCTCGGGGAGCTAAAAAAAAGAATTTATTGTTATCTTAAAACTGCTCTAGGTCTCCATTACAAGCTCATTGGATGGAAACTCAAAGGAATTAAGTAATATTGAGTGCTTTTTCAAATAGGCATCCTGATAGCTGAAATATTTTACAACATAACTAGAAATATGATCATTATTACTTATAAAGTTATCCACTTTGTTAGGGAACATAACGAGGGAAGCAGAAATAGATATGCTCACCTGAAAAGTTCCTTTATATCTGGGACTTTCCGTCATATGGTCTACAAGACCCCATTAGTGAGAGTTCTAATCCTGACGACATCACAAGTGTTGCTCGGTAGCCAGTCAGATCAACAGAATTTCCCAAGACGTTGGCTTAGGCCATTCTTCACCCTGATAAGATGCCGAAATCTAATGTAGCATACTTATGAATTATCACTGTGTAACAAATCACCCCAAACAAGCATTTATTCTCTCCCATGGTTTCTGAGGGCAGTGTAGTTCGGTGGTTCTGGCTCAGTCTTTCTTGAGATTGCAGTCAAGCTATTGTCCTAGGTGGCAGTCATTTTAAGATCCTACCCAGGATGGAGGATCTGCTCCAAATACTTCTATGTTGTTGGCAGGCCTCCGTTTCTCATCACAGAGGCTTTGCTATCAGGCTGTTCACAGCATGGCAGTCAGTTTCCCTCAGAGAGGGAGAGAGCAAGATGGAAGGCAAAATGTCTTTTAAGCTAATCCGGGAAGTCTCATATCATCAATTCTCCATATGCTAATGGTCATACAAACCAGCATTAGTACAGTGTGAGAGGGAACTTGAAAATGGTGTGAAGATCAGGAAGAAGAGCTCGTTGGGGGCCATCTTGAATGTAGCAACCATGATGTACCTCACTCTCACTGATAAATTCCTAGATAGCTACAGGGTGGCTAGAGCTGTAGTAGAAATAAAGGAAGTTGAGACTGTTGGATTAAGGAAACTGGAGAAGATCTGATCCCAGTGCTACAGTTTGTGTTGTTTCCTTAACATCAGATGAATAAATACTCAGGGAAGATGATAAAATGTATCCAACCACAGTTTTACACAGTATAATAAACATTAGTTATTTAATATACTTAAACATCTGTTTATTGATTCATATCTAGTTGATTCATTGTAACTTCTATAATACTTGTTTGCATATATAGATTTATTTAGCTATTGATGGATATTAGGCCGTTTCCAAATTTGCTATTACAATGTTACAAGTTTTCTTATACATACACCCGTGGGCACTGATAGGGATGTCCAAACCAAACCAAAGAGGGGTTAATTACTGGATCTTGGATACACACTATTCAACTTTACTTAATATCACTAAATAGTTCTTTAGCAATGTACGATGGTTCCAATTTCTCAATGTGCTTACCAATACTTGGTATAAAAAATTTTATTTTTGCAATTATAAGAGTTTGAAATATTTCATTGTTTAATTTGCATTTACCTGTAACTAGTGAAATTTGTGCATCTTATGTTTATTGGCCATTTAGGATTCCTTTTCAGTTAACTATATGTTTAATCTACATGTTTATGTGCTGTATCATATTGCTATTTTTATCACTTTGTTGGCAGCCTAGATATATTCTGGATATGGAATAAAGGTTGACTGTCACGTTTTAGGCTTGTAGAGGTGGGTGGATTGTGTGCTATTTAAATGGATGGAGAAGGGTGGTAGAAAACAAGTTTTAGAAGGAATATTAAGAGTACTTTCAGATAAGTTTGAGATGCTTCTGAGTCATCCAAGAGAACAAGTCTGTGCTGCAGAGATACATTTGGGAGTTGTCAGCTTATAGATCATATGTAAAGTGATAGCAGTGCACATGGTTATCTCCTGAGAGAATTTGGAGTGACATGACAAGAGCCCTGCAGAATTATACATTTGAAGAAGGAGGATCCAGAAAGGGACGCTGAGGTGGAGGACCAATGAAATACAGAAACACGAGAATTGTGTGGTATCATGAAAGCCAAGAAAGGAAACTGCCAGTTTTTTTTTTCTTTTTCATTTTTTGTAATGGCCTGCATAAGAAGATCTGATCCCAGTGCTACAGTTTATATAGTTGCGGATGCACCC
>NW_006431919.1:19922256-19983503 GCF_000325575.1 Pteropus alecto | reverse complement strand
TTTATTTGGAATTTGGATTTATTTCAGTGCTGTTCTATTATAAGGTACACTTTGATGAACATTCTTATAGATGCATCTTTTTTTGCTACTTTTTCTTTTGGATATATGCCTATATGTAGGTTGAGGAGTGTGCCTATTCAAAAGCTTCTACTATAAGTTGCACATCATTTTCTTGAAAGGTTACCTTTATATTCCAATCAGAATGAGTTTGCTTTTTTTCCTCCCTTCTGGTGGTGGTGGAAAAGTGGTGAGAACTATATATTTCATACCGACATTTTTAATGGTTGCAAAGTTGTGCCATTATATGTTCATAATTTATCTTGTCAGTTATAGTCTCATTTTTGGTATTATAATGTTTTGAAATTAATGGCTTTTTTAGCTAAATCTTTTTGCTCATACTTAACCTGTTCCTTAGAATAAAGTCCTTAAAGTAGAAATGATGAGTCAAAAAATATGTGTATGTTTAAAACTGCTCTTTCTATCAGCAGGGCATGGAAAGGGACATGCCTAATCTTTGGGAGTTATTTGGAGAACTACACCGTGCATTGCTGCTGTCAGGCTAAATGCATCCAGTAAAACTTATATGGAAACTTTTCGCAAATACAATTCTTTGACAATACCACTTTTGCATGTTGTACTTCAGATTTTGAGGCCCCAAATGTGAAAAGCTTGTTTTCCAGCTATATTATCTGATTTGTGACCTAAGGATTATTTCCAACAGCATCGTGTTGGAGACCAAGTCGTCAGCGACATCTCCAGAGGGGAAAGAGGGAGGAGTTTGGAAGTCTTGGCGTGAGATCTGAGCGCTCTGATTCGTCTGCGGGTACTCAGGTCTAAAGGGGTGCCCAGGAGCGCAGGCCAGGGTCCACCTGGGCGTGGTGGGACGCCAGCCCCTCCCCCCAGCCGGACGCCTGCCGAGGACCAGCCCATCCGGGCGCCTGTGCTGGGGGCGCGCCCGTGCCCACCAGCCCATCTTTCCCTCCGGAAGCGGAAGGGGCGGAGCCTGGCAGCAGGTCCCACCGCCTGCAGCCGCGCTGGAGGCCGGGGCGGGACTTCCGCTTCGTGAGGGGCTACTTCCGGGTTCGTGGGCATCGCTGAGGCGGCTGACAGAGGCGGCGCTGGGCTGTTGGGCGGGTTGGGCTGCGGCCCGCGCGCGCGGCGGGCGATGCTGGGGGGCAGCTCTGGGGCCCGGGAGCGCGAGGCGGAGGGCGACCCGGCTGGGGCTCTGCCTGCGCCGCCTGCCATCGACTTCCCGGCCGAGGGCTCGGACCCCAAATATGATGGTGAGGGACCCGGAGTGCCGCGGCGGCCCTCCCCTTTCCCCTGTCCGCCGTCATTCCCGGGGTGGGGGGGTCGGGCAGTAGCGAGGTTCGCCCCGGAGCTGGGCAGATTCCGGGCTTGAGCCAGGGGCCCAGCGGTGCAGTGCGGGAGGCGGCGGGCGGCCCGTTCGGGTCAGGTCAACTTTTATGAAGACGAGTGTCTGCATCGCGCTCGTTTGTTTACATTTCTGTTCTTTGGTTTCCTCTCTGCGGACTTCGGGCTTCCGAAGTGCTAAGACTTGCCCGGGCCGCTTTCCAGCTCCCAGGCCCTGTGGTTTTGTCAGGAGACGAGCATGAACTTTTTAAGCTACTAGAATGGGACTTTGCAGATCCTTCGCGCCTGACAGTTTGGGTTGAGTTTTGATTTGTAGCTTCTCTTGTCTTCTTCGATAGGGTAGCAAGACTGCTCATAGTGAGGCAGTATGGAAATCATCCTCTTCGGTTTAAAAAAAAATGCCCAGGTTTTTTCGAGGTTTTTGTTTACTGGAAGAAAATGCGTAGAGTCTGTCACGTTCTTCAACAACTTGCAGTGGGAGGTTCTTAAAACATTGACTCTAACCAGTTCAAAGTATCCAGTATTGAAAGTGTAATAGGCTCTTTAATTGCAGCCAGTTGTTTTGGCAGTTTTAAAAATTGCACTGTCAAAAATGATTCAGGGAGGTTTTTACTATAGGGTAGGTCGAATTGGACAATTACGGAGAATACTCATTCAGTCGAAGCATAAAACATTAAATCCATGTTGAAATAGATTTAAAAGCGCAAGCTGAGTTGAAAAGGTTTGATTTCTTAAATTCTTCGATCTTCGTCCTCAATACTACTAATAATTTTTGACCCTAAAGGAGACAAAAGATGGTAATATAACTAGGCCATTAACAAGAGATTTGCAAGGTAACAATTTTTTTAATGGAAAAACTGATTTTTTTTCCATACGTAAGGTGGCATATTTATTACAGTAGCTCTGTAATACATAAAGTGTTATGTCATGGGAAAAGTCCCAGCTATAAACACGCAAGCTTGTCTTTTCTGTAACATAGTGATAAGGTTTTCTGCAAACTGAAGATTATTCTTGAAGGGAGTGATCTTAGATTAGCTTCTAAAAATTTCCTTCGAGGTTACTAATAATACTCTTGTTTACATACTGCCTTTTCTTCCAAAGAGGTCCAGAGTGTCCAGACATAATTTATCTTTTTATGTGAAAAGTAAGGTCTGCGAAAAATGTAGTTTCATTTGTAGTAGATGTGAAAACAGAATAATACCTAAATGGGTTATCAAGGTCTTCTGTATGATGTGAGGTCACTCTGCCCGTTAATGACAAGAGTCAGAACATTCGAAACCTAAGTGTAACTATAAAACGTGTGTTTTGCAGTTTATTGTGTAGGGATTCTCCTAGAGCCAGTATCAGCCTTTGATCAAAGTCACTGTCTTTCCCCCTCTGTGGAATGGCGGTAGAAGGAAGGCCGACAGGGAGCCCGTTGTGGGACTCATTAATTTTTCTTTCACCTGACTCGAGTTTTCCTGAATTTTTACCGAAGATGAATCCTCCAGGTTCCTCTTTAATTTGATAATGGACCATTTGGATCATCTTTTCCTGAGGAGTCTGAATTATGAGATCCCTTTCCTGTTTGTCTGCTCCCCTCCTACTTGGCAGAAGTCTGGGACTCTAATTCACCTAGGATCTAGATCTCATTTCTTATTCTTACTCTTTTAAAAGAGGACTTGACGTCATCTTTCCTTTCAGCCACTTTCCTCTTCTGCTCTCGACCAGAGCTGGGAGATGGGAAGCTTTCAGCTTCATTTCCTCTCAGTTTTCCTCCTGCCTGCATGTGAGTGTTTGTCCGCTGGCCTATTAAAGTTGTCATTTTCTTGATCTACTGGGTTCATTTGACTGCACGGACCAGCCATTTTTTAAATTTTTTCTCATTAAAATGTAGAATTTTCTCATTGTAGAGAATAGGAAAGTATGAGTATAAAGAACTACTAGGAAGCCCTCCTAACCATACTCTCACCACTGTTAACTATTCAGTACATTTTTTAAAAATTCACATTCCAGGATATGTTGAAAATATAGAAAAAGAAAAATTTAAAAACCGTAATTTCATTACACAGATTATTTACATTTTGATGTAGCTGGAGACAATGCATTGGATGAATTTTGCACTTAAAACTATTTGTCAGAAGTATCATGAATGGATTAAAGATTTCTCTGTGATTTTGTCCAAATAAGATAGAAATGTAGAGAATCATTCACAAAAATTTAAAGAAGGGAAAAGAAGGGAGTGACTTGGACTCACATCCCAGAGAACTCTCGGCTAACAGTTTGGTGTATTCATTTGCAGATACTGAGAACTGCTGTATTCCAGGTAGATAGATGCCCGAGGTACTAATGATCAAGCAGCCAGCCATGTCCATTGTAATTTCATTTCTTTCGCAGATTCTGTCAGTATATCATGGAAAACAGGGAGTGGATAGTTTGTCAGTTTATTTCTTTCCATTCTTTTTGGGTGTAGATTTAAACAGCTATGAAATAAATATATGTAAAAATTGTGTTAATATGATAAACATTCGATGTTCTGCTTTCTAAGTTATTTATTATCATTTTCTTGTGATATATTAGCCTTTAAAATATTTTAAGACTATCACATTCTGTATTATCATTTATTTAGTTTTTGCTCTATTATTGGAAAATAGGTTTGTTTTCCTTTTTTTGGCCATTAGAAATTATAATGGGTTTGACATCATATATATAAATTTTCGTTAGTATCTGATTTCTTTAGAACAGATCCACAGAGTAGAATTTGATGGGTCAAAGAAATTTTTTTTAAAAAAGGTTTTGATACATTTTGCTAATATGATAACTAGAAAGGTTATATTGGTTTGTATGAAACTATCTTACCTCACCTTCATTAGTATTTTTTTTTTATAGCCTGCTGCTTTGACTTGCTAATGGACTATTTCTGGTTCTTCTTGTATACACTGTCGTTTTTAACAGCTGCATGGTATTCCGTTTTATGGATATAACTTATCTACTACTTTTTCAATATTCTAAACAGCGTCATATTGAACATCTTGTATGTATATGTGTTGTGCTTTATTTATTTATTTCCGTGGTATATATTTCCCAAAGTAGAAGTGCTGGGTCAGAGGTTTGCACGTTTTAAATTCTACAGTGTATTGCCAAAGGTTGCAAACACTTTTACCCGCTTGTGTTTGAAAATGTCTGTTTTTCTGTGCCCATAGCAATACCACATATTCCAGGCTCTAAGTAGTTACCAATCTGATGGCAATCTCTGTACCGTAGTTGTTTTTATATGTATGTCTTTCATTACTAGTTACGTTGAAGCTACTTGAATTTTAATTGTGCGTCATTTTTAACGGGTTGTGAGAGCTCTGTATAAATTTTATTACCTTTTTTTCTTGTCATATATAGTACAGATATGTGCTATATCTAAATTTGCAATTCATATTTTAACTTTAAGATGTCTTTATATAGAGAAGTTTTTACATGGTCACATTTTTTATTTTTCTTTCTCATTTTCTGACTATAAGTATTCATTCGAAATGCATAGCACATCTGCACACATGCAGGTCTTTTTTTAGCCACCTGCAGGTCAGAGAGGAAATTGCTGAATGAAGTCTGGATTTGAAAACTGGCTTTTCCAGGACCTTTAGTAGTTCTCAGAGGAGAGTGGAATAGAATATTTGAAATGAGGACAATTTTTAGCAAGTGTAGGATATGCGGCCCCTGTTTCTGCAAGGCATTTCTAACTGAGTTGGTCAACAGTTATTGAGAGTTTTTGAGGCGTCTCATCTTTCCTCAAATAGCCCCCCTTAGTAATTTCCACTTATTCACACCTTCATCCCCATTCCTAGTGTTTTAAATGCTGGCCAGTCCATGTCTGTCTTGATATCTCTGGGACCTCTTCTTTCTTCCATGTTTCTATGACATCCTTTACTAGCTCATCCTAACCTCTCCTGTTGACTGTTGCATGCCTCTTTCCAGGCTCCTTATTACATGTTTCCAGAACAGTTTACTGAGATATTTTCCCTTCATTGTGTTTTTGGCCTGTTCACTGTAGTAAATAAACAGAACTTACGACCTTCACCTGTAAGTTCCAACTCGTCTGTCTGGTTGGTCTTACGTAATGGAAAGAGGAAGATGGACTTGCGAGTCGCTCTGATCTGCCTGCTTACAAGTTCCCTACCCTCTGTGTGATCAGTGTCCTCATCTGTGCAGTGGGAATGGTAACACTGACCTCTCACTGTCTTGTGACGATTAAATGAGATTGTGTGTAAAAAGCACTTGGTACATACATAGCATGTGCTCAGAGCCAGGTTTCCGCCCATCTTGCCTCCCCCAGCCAGGCTTCTTTCTGGGTCTAGGCTGTCCTCTCGGCGGAAGGAAGCCTTCCTGTTCCTGCCTGTTTGCCTGACTATTCATTCATTCATTCATTTATTTCTACCTTCGCCTACATCACTGCTACCCAGACTTTCTCCCTTCCTCCAATGGCATCTTTCTGCTAGTCTTCCAACCTCCAGAATTCATCTCAAAACTAGATTCTAGAAAGTCTGTCTTGATTAACCCCACTCAGCTTAACTGTTATTTTTTTTATTTCTTTAAATTTAAAGAATTTGTTTCATTAATTAGAATGGGCTGTTTCATCATTATGAAATATGTTTACCATTTATTACAATTTTTTCTTTTTTTAATTTTTTAGAATCCGATGTTCCAGCAGAACTGCAGGTGTTGCAAGGACCCCAGCAACAGCCGAGTTTCCCTTTTGCAGTTGCCAACCAGCTATTGCTTGTTTCTTTGCTGGAACACTTGAGCCACGTGCATGAACCAAACGCACTTCGTTCAAGACAGGTGTTTAAATGTTAGTAAGAATAAATTAATCTTGCTGAATAAAACTTGTAAAAATACTATGTTATTTAATGCGATGGATCTGGGAAGCAGCAGGTTTATAAAAATTTGAAATAAGTGTTAATAGTTTATATTTCTTTTTCTTTCTTTTTTTTTTTTTTTATACCTATAGCGCCTGGTATTCCTAGGGAGTTTCCTAGTTTATATTTCTTAAATTCATTTTATGTTTTGCTTTGAGTAACTCCTTATGAATATAATTATGGGGCGTCAAAAGATTAATAACCATAAAATTGTGCATATTTAAGTAAATAAAAGATAGTTCATTTGTATCTATAACTTGATAATTCATGTGATTGATGAAGATCCGTTCTGCTTTAGTCGGTTAGGAGGTAAATGGAGGTTGCAGATGTTCAGTCTGAACCAGTCCTTGACCAGCGGACACTGGAACAGCAGCATTTTGTGTTGTCAAATAGGAAACTTTTTCTCTACACACCAAGTACCTTTAACCCAAACGTGGGTTTTTTTCCTGCACTGACCAGTTCTTCGTTACTAGCTGGGTGTCCTACAATTTGGTTCAATTCTGACGCTGTCTGCGTGGAGCCAGTGTCGGATCCCACAGCGTAAGGGCTCGGTCACACGAGACAGCCCTTGTTTCAGATGCCAGTTGCAAGTGCTAGGTCCCTGGGGGTCCTCAGGTTACCCACACTTGTGTCCGACTTGGATATAAGTTGTGATATCCTCTATCCCCTCTTCCCTCAGGTTTGAAAACTTGCTTTAATGGCTTAGGGGACTCAGGGAGACCTTATGCTTACAGGTTTACTATGTAATAAAGGATATGTAACGGATACAACGAACAGCCCTGTGAAGAGACTCATAGGGTCAGGTCTGGTAGGGCCCAGAGTGCAGGAGCTTCTGTCCCCGTGGAGTCGGGGTGTGTCACCGTCCTGGCACGTCAGTATGTCTACCCAGAAGCTTTCTGAACCCTGCATTTTAGGGATTTTTATGAAGGCTTCATCATATTGGTACGATCAATTACAAACTCAATCTCCAGCCCTTTCCCTCCCCAGAGAATGGAGGTGGAGCTGAAAGTTCCAAGCTTCTCATCACTGGCTTGGTCTTTCTGGTGACAAGCCTCCATCTTGAAGCTCTCTAGGGGACCTCAGCCACCTCATTAGCATCCGAATAGATACTCATCACTCTGGAGATTCCTGGGGTCTTAGGAATTTAGAAATGATGCGCCAAGCAGCTCTAGCACTTAGGAATTATAGGAGTTTTAGGAGCTGTGTGCCAAGAACTAGAGACAGAGACCAAATCTATTATTATACCACAGTTGTTGAAAATTTCTATTTTTATTCCTGCCATAATTATTTGTATGAGAAACTTGAGCACAGAAGTGAGCAGAATTATAGACTGGTGTTTCTGGTTCATCTCACTGACTGAGACCATCGTGCCTTCTTTAATAGCTCCAACCACAGGTTCTAAGGATCTTGTTCTACCAAAAAAGTCTTTCTAAGTCTTGTTCGGTGTTAGAAATCCTCAAACCTATAGATTTCCTTAATGTGATCTTGGAATGTAATGCTTTTACTTTAAGGTGGATTATCATTTTGATGAGCTTGATGGGACATGAAAAATTGTGAATATTATTTGTACAGTGTACACTTATTATTTTCTGAATATGTGGTGGGGAGGTGGGTTATACGTGTTCTGTAGGTTCTGAAGTATTGGTAGCTAGTCATTATTGTATCAGACTCAGTATAGAAAAGCAGATGATAATGATTTTAATATAATCTCACTCCTAATTAAAGTAATCTAGACATGCTGCTGATTTTAAGATATTTTTGAATTTCTTAAGTGACTGAACTTTTAAAGTTTCTTTAAGTGTTTTTGATGTGATTCAGTGAGATGATAATTTAAATGCAGAGTTTTCTTATAGAAAAATATCCTTATGGATCTGTATTCCTTGAATGAGTAGAAGCCAAGCACTTCTGTAGAAACTCCTTTTATTGAGGAGCCCGCTGGTGTGACTTCAGACTTCATTTTCCCCCAGTATTTGGTCTGTACACACATCGCACACACGCTTGTACTATGTTGGTGAAAGATATCCATAATAGAAAACAACAATTAACATTCACTTCGTCGTCCGTTCTGATCATTTGTTTCCACTCTGCTTTTGTTATCGCAGCGCCTGCCAGCAAAGTGTGATGTGTTCGAATGCGGGAAGACCACTCTGTTTACATTTTTCCCTGCCTTTTTCAAAGATGGCGCTTAGTCCTTTACTGACTGAGCAGTCACGGTAAACCAATGACCGTTCAGTGGCAGAGAAATAATTATAGATAGACTCCTGATCAATGAGTGTACCAGCTGTCGCTGCGCCAGTAGAGGATTAATCCTCAAGTTGTAATGTGTGTGTACATGTAACCTTTTTCTTATAGCGGCTGTTATTACTCTTTATGTACAGGGTACTCTTTAAAATTGCTCTTTTATTGTCGCCTTTCTAAGAATAGTTTTCCATATTTTTTTTTTAGTACTCTGTCAGACCTTTATCAAAATGGGGCTGCTGTCTTCTTTCACCTGTAGCGATGAGTTTAGCTCATTGAGACTGCATCACAACAGAGCCATTACTCATTTAATGAGGTCAGCCAAAGAAAGAGTTCGTCAGGTAAGCACGAAGTACGGACTTTGTATGTGACAGAAACATTTTGATTTCAAGAGGACTGTTTTCTAAAGTGTCATGAAGTCCTGATTATAATACAGGTTTATAAAAATGTTAACTTTAGTTCATTTATTCAGCACATATTTATTGAATGACTATTATGTGTTAGGCTCTCGCGTAGGTTCTAGGATTCAAGCAGTAAACAAAATAGAATATCTGCCCTCTTAGAGCTTCTGTTCTGAAGAGCAAACAGAAAAAGAAAAATCTGTAAAAATAAATGGGGTTTTAGATTGTGATAAGTGGTAAGGAGAAGCATCCGGAAGCGAAGGGGCTTAGAAAACATGAATGTTGAGTAGGATGGCGACGGAAGGCCTGAGGCTGAAGTAGAGAGAACGGGCCATGCGGATACCGGAGGGAGAGCACTCCAGGTGAGGGCACAGTCACGCCCCAGGTAGCAGTGCACTTGGCATGTGGGGAGCTGGAGTCGAGGAGGCAAGGGGAGCGTGGGGGAGAGGTGGGGCAGCAGGGCAGCGAGAAGGTCGGATGGACTTCAATCTTGAGACCATTTTAATGTCTGTGGTTTTCACTCAATAAAATGGGAAGCACTGAAGGATTTTGAGCAGAGGAGTGACATAATCTGGCACATCTTAATGGAACCACACCAGCTACTGTGTTGAGAATAGACTGACGACGGGGGCAGGGGCAGGGGCAGGGGCAGGGAGACAGGTGCAACCATGCAGGCGAGAAGAGATGGTGGTAGCAGTGGAGGTGGGAGAAGTGGTCAGTTTCTGCATATATTGTGAAGGTAAAATAAACATTATTTGCTGCTGGAGCATCTTGGCACATTCTCAGCTTTGTCAGTGGATAACTGGGCTACGTAACGTTTTTAGTAGTGATCTTTTGGTTAAGAGAAATATTTTCAATGGTAAACGCTTAGGTAATATTGAAAAAACTGTCGAGTCTTTGTTTTCAGTGTTGATTAAGCATTTGGGACTATTAATATGACATTGAATTTTGATAGATTCCTTATTCCATGAAATTCTCAAAATGCTTTTAAAAATAATTTTGATTTTAGGATCCTTGTGAGGATAATTCTCATATTCAGAAGATCAGGTATGTATCAAATACTTCTGTGATTATGTAAAGATTAAACTATCCAAAAGAAGTCAGGATTAAGAATCCTGAGTTAATCAGAAATTTGTTTGGGGTTAAAAAATAATGTAGTTAGGCTAGTTTATGAAAATTAAGAACTTTGTTCTCAGCAGTTAATTACTGTTCCAAGATTCGCTTTACTTCTCATTTCCCTTCTTTTGATCCCATTTCCCCCATTTACAGTGGATTTCATAAGCCCCACCCTTAATTCACGTATTGATACCCAGTCTCTGTCAAGGGAAAACCATTGAATTTCAGCTATATTTAAGAAATGCTGGGGGCGGGGCGAAGTATATAAAAAAAAAAAAGAAAAAGCTAATTTAAAATCTGTAACTTGTCAGATCATTAAGAAATTTGAGTACCTTTATTACTGAGCTCCAGTAATTAGCTTCTCTGCCTGTTAGTCATCAAAAACTAATTACTGGTAAAATACTTAAAATTAGGTGAACAATCCCCTCGCTAATATTTATTACACTGTCGATTTGCTTAGCAAATGTTTTCTTCACAGAGAATGAAAAATTTTATTTTAGCTCATCCTTTTCAAATTAGCACAATTTAGTGATAAAGGCGCTTTGGTTATGAGTAGTGCAGTGAACCCGGAACGTGTCGATGCTCTCATGTTTTTACATCGACTGATTGTATTTTACTTTCAGATCAAGGGAAGCCGCCTTCGAAGCACAGACTTCACGTTACTTAAATGAATTTGAAGAGCTTGCCATCTTAGGGAAAGGGGGATACGGAAGAGTATACAAGGTTGTTTTCTGCATTCTTTTTGACTCGCTACGCTAAATAAATGTATTTTGAAGAGTTGTTTTCATTATCGTTATTTAAAATGGTCGAAGGAAAATTTCTAGAAATCATGTATGTTTACTTTTTATTAAGATTTGTCATTTACGGGGAAGTGGGCAGGTTTTATTTTTTTCCTAATCATGGTTTAGGTGGATTCTAGAAACTTTGAGGGTTTGTTCTGTATTTTATTAAAAATGCATTGCTGGAAGGTTGTGCTACTGTGTTATGGGCCTTACAGAGGCCTGTACAACCACCGCCGACTTTCCTGGGCATAGAAAAGGCGACACATGTCTTTAATTTTATCTCTTTGAATAGTTTGGATTATCTAAGCTCAGGTGAAAAGAACTTTCTTATTCCTTTGGACTTTAATGGCTCAATATACTCTGTCTTTTCCTCCACTTTTTAGGTCAGGAATAAATTAGATGGTCAGTATTATGCAATTAAAAAAATCCTGATTAAGGGAGCAACTAAGACAGATTGCATGAAGGTATGGTTTTCAAAATTTATTTACTTTGAATAATCGAGTAGATTTTTCACAAGAGGTGTGTGTATGGGTGTGTATTTGGCAAATACTAGGCATTATGGAGTTCCAGTTTACTCAGAATGGGTTATAGTAAAATAAACATCAAAACTAAATTTTTGAGTTAATTTTTTATAGGCATTTCAGATTGACCACATTTCAGGGTCATTGCTGGGGAAATTGATTTTTTAAGTAAATTATTCATGTACCGTACAGCCTGTTAAGAAAAAGCATGAGCTCAGTTCAGGTCCCGGTCTTCTCCCTGACATGCTGTGTGGTCCTGGGTAAATGACCTAGTCCTCTAAGCCACTTCTGTCTCCCGCCCTTGAAATAGTGGTGACAACCATGTTTTTATACACACTGCAGACTGGACTGACTTACAGGAGAATGGTTATAAATGAACTGTGCAAAATATAAAGTGCTATCTACTTCTAAGTTTTGTTGCTGTAACAATTGCATTTGTCTCACAAAAATATTCCCATTATTTTAACGCAGTTTCGATGGCTTGTACAGAGGGGTTTCTACTGTTTTGCTCTGGAACAAGTCGTATTTGATACCATGAACACTTAACAAATTGCCAGTAAAAGCCGGATCTAAGTATGGTTCCTCCACAGGTCCTTCGTGAAGTGAAGGTGCTGGCGGGTCTGCAGCATCCCAACATCGTGGGCTATCACACCGCTTGGATAGAGCACGTTCACGTGGCCCGGCCACAAGGTGAGCGGAAAGCTCGGGGTGATGGAACTGAAGGTTTGGCCGACTTTGGCCCATGGGCCAAATGGGGCCTTCCACTGGTTTTGCGTATCCTATAAGCTGAGAATTTTTTTTTTTTTACATTTTTGAATAGTTAAAAGGAATCAAAAGGAAGAATATTTTGTGAAAATTTTATGAAATTTAGCATTTCAGTTTCAACGAGTAGTTTATGAGAACACAGGCTCATTCATACGTGTGGTCCGTAGCTGTTGTTACAACAGCAGAGTCCCACAGGGCCTGCACAGAGAGTTTGCTGACACCCCAGAGTGCCACTGCTCTGCTTTATGGTTTCTAAAACGTCCCAGCCATTTGACTAAGTTTGTTGTGTTTGGCTAGAAGGTCATGACATTTTTAGACTTATCTCATTTGGTATTATTTGTATATTTTAGCTCTGGCTTTGACTGTGCATTAGAAAAATCGAGCTGCTTGATGATTTGTTTTTGTTTTTGTTCCAACAGATAGAATTTCTATTCAGTTGCCATCTCTGAAAGTGATCTCCACCCAGGAGGACGACAGGTATGTGGACTGGTATGGACTTTACAGGGTAGACAGAACCTACTGTCAAACCTGCATTAGGAGCCCAGGAGCGTTTTAGACTTCCTTTTGCTTATTTTCATTACAAAATGTTTATTCTCCTCAGATATTTCCGGCCAGTATTTTAAATAAATGTGGCTACTAGACAGATTTGATGCCATTTTTTCTTTTAGAAGTTTACCAGTAAGACTCAAAGACTTAAGGAACAATCGAGTAAATTTTTTTGACATTGATTTTTATCTTTATTGTTTTTTTCTCCAGAGATCAACATGATGTTAAACATGAAGAAAGTAACAGCTCATCCATTATCTTTGCTGAGTTCACCTCAGAAAAAGAAAAATCCTTAGCAGAACCTGGCCCTGAAAATGAGAATAACAGATTGGTGAACTATACCACCAGTTTAGTCACAGGAGATGCCGATGAATTTGAGACATCCATTGAGCCCCAAGGAAACGACTTGGCTGGTTTGTCATCCAGTTCGATTGTTGAGAATCAGCTGCCAGTTAGGCTTAATTCAGACTTAGAAGAGAACTCCACTGAGGAATCTTCCGAAGAAAACTTAAACTGGTTGGGGCAGACAGAGGTAGATGGCTTTCTCAGAACCTACCGATTTAATGTTTACCCATAATCATTGATCAGATATGGCCTTCTCAGCTGACCCCTCCCTGGACTCCTCCCTCTTTCTGCCCTAGCTCTCCTGCTCTGTGTCCAGGCTCTTGTCTCCGTGTTCTCCCTTGACAAACGGCCTTTGTCTTCCGTCCTTCGTGTCATTAACTCCTGCTCATCCTTTTTTGACTGGGTCTTCTCGTCCCTTGGATATTCTCACACACGTCCCCTGGAGTTGAAATCGTCATGCACCTTCTGTTTTTGTTGTATAGGTAGAGTTGTGCTATAAAAATATATTTATGCAGAGTTTCCACATTTTGGAACATGGCTTTAGTGAGAGTCCGAGTAGGATTACCAGGTCAGTTTTTGGGGTACTCTTATGGAGGGTTAGGCTAACACGCTGGTGAGACTCCCACGTACCCTCAGCAGCGTTGAGTATCGTTAAGAAAACTTGAACATGAACAGCGTCTGCACGTGACCTGTCACGGTGGATTACAGAACTGTGTGTGTACACGCAGAATTAGTTCTCGTTACCAGGAATGTGTGGCTCTGTGTGGATTTTTTTTTTGAAACAAAACCTTGAACAGGTCCACCTGAATACAGACGCGTTCAGTTTGGGAGACTTTTAACCGGAATAGTTTTATTTCTCTTTAATACATTCAGAAAATTGTCCTGGATGCCTAATGAATGGGCCACAGTGAGCTTAATTTTTGTTTTTCTTTTCCATGAACAAGTTATTACATACAATGTGAAGCCAACCAAAGTGTGTGTATACTTAGGGGTATCCACAGAGACGCAGAATCCCATGTAGCCATTTTTTGATGCTTGACCTTAGCTTCGAAAACTTTATGTAGTGAGCAGACCAAACAGTTTCAGGCCCATCTCAGAGCGTCTGCCCTTTGACGCTGGTCTCATGCCAGTGGTCCTGCTGCTACCCACTCGGATTATGACACAGCGTTTCAAGTACTGCGTTACTTGCCCATCTCCATCATTGGACTTTGGGTGTCTTGGGCAGGCCTGTGTCTCTTGTCTCTGTTCTCATTACTTAGGCCAATGCTTGGCTTAGAGTAGGCAAGTGTTTGTTGACCAAATGGATAATGTGAGCAAATTGTGCGCAGATGAGAGCCGGTGTGGTGTCGCCCCCTAGGTGCAGTACCACCTGATGCTGCACATCCAGATGCAGCTGTGTGAGCTCTCGCTGTGGGACTGGATTGTGGAGAGAAACAGGCGGAGCCGGGAGTGTGTGGATGAATCAGCATGTAAGTGCCACGTGGGTCTGTAAGTACTGGCCTGGGAAATACACTGTAGGACCTGCATCCTTCTGCCTCCACGTGCTTTAGTTCGGGGGGAAAGAATTGCTTTTTTAAACCAAAGAGACAGTTATGCTCATTTCAACATTTTTCAAAAACAAATAGGTATATGGAAATTTTCTCTGATAGATACGTAATTTGTTGATATTTAAACAGTCATGCTAGAATTTAGATGAATAATTTGGGGTGGAAACGGTCTTTAAAAATTTTTTTAAAGAAGAAATTTAAATACTTGTTTTATTTTTTTAACCTGAAAATATGGTACTCCTACCAAAAAAAAAAATCTTTAAAGAAACCCTTGTAGAAAGGTATGCACTCAAAAGTTTGTCTCATCAGGGTCCGAATTCCTTCCTCTTCCTGAAGTTGTATATCCTCTAGAAATATTGTTAGGTTAATATTTTTAAAATATGGTTCTCAACTTGGGCTGCATATTTGAATCACTTGAGGAACTTTTAAAAAGATGTCAATAAAGAAGATGGTGGAGAAACCTGACAAACACCTCAGCTAGTGATCAAGGTCAACATCAACAGTGAAACTCAAGTCGCTAGCGTGTGCCCTTGATGAGGCGTGGAGAAAGCACCTCTGTAGTCTTCCTTCTCAAAACCCATAGCCCCAGTCTAATCATGAGGAAAACAGACAAATCCCAGTCGAGGGACAGTCTTCAAAATACCTGACCAGTACTTCTCACAACTGTCAAGGTCATCATAAGCAGGAAAAGTCTGAGAAACACTCACAGACCAGAGGAGCCTCAAGAGACATGGCAACTAAATGTAATATGGTGTCCTGGACAGAATCCTGGAACAGAAAAAGGGCATTAGGTAAAAACTATGGAAATCTTAACTGAGGACTTATATCAATATTCGTGCTTTCGTTGTGACAGCTGTACCATATTGATGAAGGTATTAGGAGCAGGGGTAACTGGGTGTGCGCTAAGTGGGGACTCTACTGTCTTCTGATTTTTCGGTAAACCTAAAATTGTTCTAAAAATTAAAATTTAATTTTTAAAAGGTTATCGTCTGGGACCACACCACTGATTCTTATATAATTGGTCTTGGAGAGGGTTGGCCTTTGGTTTTTTTTGAAAGTTCTCTTGTAGATTCTAATGTGTGGCCAAAGTCGGAATTCACTGAATTCGATTATCAAAATAGAGGATATGAGTGACCTGATTTTAAGTAGATTCAGTGAAATACAGATCATGACTCATTTGCTGTTCACTCGTGATGATGCTGTAACCCTTTATTTGGTCTAAAATATAGGTCCGTTAATCTCAAAGTCTCAGGTTAGCTTCCATTGGAGATAGAAACATGGCGTCTCCCTCCAGCAGCTCCTCGACACCCCTGTGCTTCTGGTTACCGCATGACTAGGATGTGTCAGGCTGCTCAGTTCACTCGTGGCAGGTCGGGGGGTTCTTCAGCGCCCTGTGAGGTGGTCTCCTACTGCGTGAGCCCTGCTCTGCCAGTGTCTGAAAAGGAGAATGGTCTAAGTTGTGTGTGTGGTTGTCCTGTAACCCGCGTGGGAGAGGAGGCCCTCATGGCATGGGTTGGAAACCCTGTACCATCCACACAGACAGCCTGTCGGAGCAGTGAGGGCAGGATGTGTATGATGCTACTGCTAGCACGATGTTTATTTGTCTTCACAAAACGTTTTAAAACGTTTTAACTTTGTCGTATTCCAGCACGGTGCAGTGCAGATAGCCTTATGTCACTTGTATTTTACGTTAATCATTCTGCTAGTCCCGTGAGTGGTGGACCTGGATTTGGACGCGGCTCTAATATTCATTCGCCAGGTGTAAGGTTAGGGGCGAGCCAGTGACCGCCCTCAGTCCGTTTCCTCACCTGTGATACGTGGGTCATCCCTGTTTTAAGGGGATTAAAGCAGTGAGGCTAAAGGCTGTGGCACCGAGTGAAGGCAAACTGGTGTCGTGTGTGGTTACTGGCTCTAGGTTGCCAGCCGTTTGGATGTGTGGCGTGGGTTAGGTGGGAACTGTATGAGAGACGAAGGAAGATGGCCATTCTCAATAGCTGGGGAGTTCGAAAGCCTGCCTTGCGTTTCTCCATAGGAGGGAGGTTGGTCCCTTCGGCGTGAGGGCAGCTGTAGCAGACATACTTGTGTGGAACCATTGCTTTTACACACACACACACACACTTTTCTGTCTCTCAGGTGCTTGAGGTCCCTAAGTTACATGCTAGCTGGTGTGAGGACAGTGTGGAGCAGGTTCGAGCTGCAGAGCCACGTGGGCTCCTTCAGGGAGAAGGAGGGGGCAGGTAGCGTTCTTGCGCTTGAAGGTCAGCAATAGGTTTATGATTTAAAATGACAGAGGAGTCAGTATGTTTCTACTTTATTACTAAACTTATTTGGCTGGAAAAACTCCAGGATTTTTTTTTTTTATCAAATTTTGTTTTTGGTCCTATAAAACCGCCACCTTCTTAAGTTCACATGTTACGTTACCATATTAACATATAAATTAATTCATTTTTTTCCCTATATACTTCTTCTGCTAGTCACTTTTGGAAAATGTGCATTTCAGATAATGAAGCTCACCCCTTGGGCTCACATAATTTATCTTCTTATTCCATTATTTGTAATAATGTCCTCAATCCACAGTGGGCCAGGATTCCAGATTTATTAGCATTAAACCCCAGGATGTCAGAGGTTGAAAAGAACTTAAACATAATTTAATCTAGCCACCTGATGCCTGAGAACTGTTTACAAAGTAGTGAATATGGGGGAGCCATGTGAAATGAGAGGTCCTCTCTCTGGTGACAATGTCCATTGACTGTTGGGCACCAGTTTGTGATGGCTCGCTTGCTGGCTGGGAGCCCTCCCTGCTCCCCAGTTTCTAGGTTTCAACCATTTGGAGCATTGAGTCCGTTGAAAATCTGAATGTTGTGTAGATATCAGATGTTAATGTGTTTGGAATTATATTGAACATATTTAGATGTTAACATAATCAGTAAAAAAAAAAAAAAATTAGAGAAATAAAACTTTTTTTTTTTCACTCCAGGTCCCTATGTTATGGCCAGTGTTGCAACAAAAATTTTTCAAGAATTGGTGGAAGGTGTATTTTACATACATAACATGGGAATAGTACACAGAGATTTGAAGGTAAGTGGGAGAGATGAAATCATTGAAAGATTCTTATCAGGGATGACTTGGTGTCGGTTCTTTGAATTAAATGGGATCCTGTGTCATCATTCATTTACTTAGAAAGATGTGATTACTTTCATAAAAATCACTGTATGTAGATCCAGAACATGAAAACTTTAGATTGAATTTAAAAACAGTAATCTTTGGACATTTGAAAATTCTCGCTGTTTTCAGATAGTAAGTGTCTGTTAGTACTACTATAATTGATGATGCTAAATGTATTTAATGCTGACAGAATACTCATCTATTATTTCAGCCTTAGAGGTACAATCTGTTTCTATAATTATCCGTCTTAAAGGAAATTTAATATGGGAATTTTTTTTTTTTTCTGTCTTAAAAATCTATAATGACTATTCCAATTTTTATCCACAAAAGACACTCTCAAGAGAAAGAGAAAATATATTTGCTTCTTTGGCTGAGAGTTTTAAATTAACATGCTTCCATTTTAGACAAAAATTAAATCATGGTAAATGCATTTAAAAGAATATTTAGGAACGAAAAGCGAATATGCAAATCATTTTACTTTTTAAAAAAGGTTTAAGGACCAGTAGTTTGTACACTGGAGAGAAATAAGGCGATGGGTTAAGTATTTTCTGGGTACACGTCTAGCCAGAACATGCGATTGAAGTTACCGAAATTCTTGGGCACTGTGAAAATTTGAGGTCTCATTTCAAGAGGCAAGCTAAGTCATGACAACCGTACACGGAGTTCCACATCTTCACCGGGAGAAGGCGTTTCACGTGTTGTTTGTATCTCTCACCGTAAATATTTCTGATGCTTCTTTTACAGATATCTTCTAGGGATAAGGGTTTTTGGGATAACTTGATTAGGGTCTCCCTTAAGAGGTGGAATTCTGGTAGCATGATTCCTGCCGGGAGAATTCCTTGGTGATTGGTCAGCCTCAGCGGGTAGGAGCGGTAGAGGAGCTTGGCGAGGAGGGCCGTGTCTCTTATATTGGAGCTGCGCTGAAGGTACATGTACATCGGAGACTCCCCGTTTCTCGTTAAGATATTAACATTTGCTTCAAATTCAAGCAAGAGGTGGATTATCGCCTCTCTGCCTCCGAAACACGCCTCGTGGATGGCTGTTTGGCCCTCATGGTCCTGGGCGTTTACTTTGGCCCCGTGGGTCAGCAGCAGCCGGATGCAGCCCAGCCCTGCCGCCAGCAGGCGGCCCGCTTTGCTCGACGCAGTACACACCGCCAGCTTAAGGGCCGTGTTCCCAGTCGACGAAACGATGCAGTTGACGTTTGCGCCACAGGCAATGAGTGTTTCTATCATCTCCTTATTCAGTATATCTGCAGCCATGTGGAGGGGTGTCATGCTGGATTCATTGATAGCGTTGACATGGGCACCGTTTTGAGCTAAAATGGAGAGAACTGGGTAGGTCCCATACGTGATGGCCAGGTGGAGGGGCGAATGCTTGTTGCTGTTGTCCACGCGAGCATTCACTTGAGCCCCGTGCTCACACAGAACACGGAGACACGCCGTGGCGTTGTCCTGAATATCTGTCAGGAGCCTTTGGATTCTGTTGCCCGGCTTCGTCCACGTGGTAGAAGTGATCGGCCAGTGCAGCAGCATCAGGTGCAGGGTAGTGAGGCCCCTCGTGTCCCTGGAAAGGCAGCGGTCACGGTTACATTCAGCTCGCAATGGTAAGGGCTCTACGCAAAGAGTTACTGCTTAAGAAAGCAACATGTATTTCAGTTTAAAGTCATCCCCCTTAATTACTGTAAAGAAGTGTTTGCAAATCTGCACTGCTGTTTAAATTCTCAGGATATCCCAGCGTTTTGGGCAGACAAGGTGGTCTGCATCACAGCATGGAGGGGCCTACCTTTCTCTAGCAACTCGTTTCTACTTTGTCACTCCTGCTAGGTCTGTGGCTTCTTCAGGGCTGCGTTGAGCCACTCACGCAGGGCTCAGCTGAGTTAGCCATTCAGTAAAATTGTGTGGACTTGAGTGCGATCTGGTGTTCGCACAGAAGTGAGCCTCGAAGGGCCAGAAGGCCTCCCGACTCAGTCAGTGGCTCGCATCTGCTCCTCTACCTGACACGTGTGTTCACTCATGTGTGGGGGCAGAACAGAGGGCAGGGTTGAGGCTGGAGACCCGCAGTCACCTTGCAGTGAGGGAAGCAAGTTTCTCTTCCTTCCCACTCTGTCTCACAGCTTGGTCCTCATCTACTTACTCCTTTCCTGAAATCTCAGGTGCGCCTCCAAAATTCCTTTCTTTTGACAGAGAAAGGGGGAAGATTGATTATAAACACTGCTCCACAGAAATCAAACTTGGTGAGGCCCGTGCTAGGGCTGTGCCAAAATAGCAAGAAGCCCGTGCCTCAGCAGGCCTTGCGGTCTGGTGTGGCAGGCATGAAACAAACAACTAGGTGACTCGCAGATGGGCAGAGTTCTAGAAAGTCTGACCCAGGGACGGCCCGTGGCTTGAGGTAGGAAGGAGTGTGCTGGGGAACCCTGAGGAGGATGGGCGAGTTCGTGACGATGGTCCAGTCCCGGAAAGGTTGCGAGAGGACCTGCCAAGCTGGCGGATGGGTGCGTGCGTGTGCGCGGGCTGTGTGCGTGTGCGGTGTGTGTGCATGTGCGGGGAGAGGCGAGAGCAAGGCCAGGTCAGGTGGGCTCTTCTGGAGAGTGGCAAAGATTTGGGGCTTAACTTTCTTTTAACGTTGGGGTGCAAGAGGTTATAATTTTTATACCGTGTGATTCTTCCATTCATTCAGATAGTGCTGAGCACGTACGAACGTCAGGCATTGGTTTAGGTGGTGAGGGTACATTGGTGCGCAAGAGAAACCTCTTCCATGAAGCATACCTTCTAGTGGAGGGTGGTAATAAAAATCTGTTGCCTGTTTTAGTTTTCATTTCTAACGTAGGTTTTTACGCTCCCTGAGTGCTGTGAGCAGGACTTAATGGATCTTCCATAACAGCATTGCTGAGCGCTTAACTAAATTCAGGATGCCATAAGTGGTGTGACTGATTTGTGTTCTTGCATTTTTCCCTCTTTTCAGAGTATCTTATTTAGTCAGTAAAGAAATTGGTTCATTCAAAACATGATGATTTGTAGTCCACAACCCGTGAAGAGCGGACAAGTCCAGGCATTACTGGGAAAAGTAACATCTGACTCATGGATATCCCCATTTAGAAGCGGTCGCCTGTTGAGTTAGCTTACCTGATTTCTGGGTCAGCGCCGTGTTCTAACAAACAGTGCAGACTTTGTGGCTTGTGGTATTCGGCAGCCAGGTGAATGGGGATGATGGACTGCGTCTGCTTGGAGGGAAAAAACCCGAGGTCGTCATAAGTAGCCTCATGCAGTTAGACGTAATAGTTGTGTTCACTTGCCATTTCAAAGGAAATAAGTGGATTTAGTATCTCGGTTCAGTATTTTTCTGGTATGTGCATTGAAAAATCTTTTCTTTTGCCTGTTTTAAATGACCTCAAACCAGTGAATTTTATATGATGAAATCTGTGTGTTATGTAAATGCAAATTTACCAAGGCCAAGAAATAACTTATACTTTTGAAAGTTGATCCTTGTCAAGAGCTCATAGTGTAAAATTAATGGTAATTGCTGTTAAGCCACTTAGTCCTTAAGTTAACCCACAGAGTGATTGTCAAGTAGGCTTTGTGCTTTTTTAAGATTTTGTAAAAGTCATAGTATCAGTAGTAAAACCTACACGTTGAGAGTTTTGGAGATGACGCAGCAAATGTTCTGTGTGATTAGCAGAGCTGTTTATGCCAGTTCTTCAAAAACTAAGCAGTGGCTCTTGTGGCATTACAGCAAGATAAGGGAAGGGGGCGGGGCAAAGAAGAGGGTGACTTTTTGAAAAAAAAAAGTACTTATAAAGGTAATGATCACTGTATAAACATTTAGATAAAGGAAAAGTATATGTAGAAGGGAGAAACTAATGCCGTCACGGGGATGTGTGGTCATGGTGGGGATTTCTGTGATGCTGACGTCAGTGTTCCTCCAACTGCACGTGCTCTCGTCTTTTCTCTCGTGACTTTGAGTGCCAACCGGAAGGGAACCCTGCTCTGGATTGCGGTGTGCCTGAGATGTACTGCCCAGCCTTGAGCACAGCAGGGGCAGCGAGGCGGTGTAATGAGTTCACAGGAACCAGGGGTGTGTGCCTGCTGAAGTACCACGTGACTCTTTTCTAAAAGCCAAGAGAGTACCTGGTTCAGAAGTAATCTGCAGTTGGTAGGGCTGGCGGGGACGGTCACGGGCTGGTTGACGGGGTGGCTTCGGAGCAGTGCCTGGATGACGGCGCAGTCCTCTCTCATGATGGCGTCGTAGAGCTTAGTGTGGAGTGCCACATGTGGGCCTTCTTCCAACAACTTGCCACCGTCAGCGACCAGCTCCCTGGAGCCTCTCTCGGTTACGTTTCCCATGAGGAAACCCTAAGAGCGAGGACCGAAGCCGCCAGGGGAACTCGTGATGGAACTGGTCGGTTTCAGTCTGTTGATGATTCCTTTGGTTCAGTTCTAGAACTATTCTAGAATTGTTGAGGATTGTGTCGGTGAACATGCTTCATTTTTGCATTAGAGCCGAACTTTTTCTAACTTTGTGATGCCAAATACAAGCACAGTTTTTAGGACTTTTCTACTCAATCGCAAAAACATATCCAAATTGTCCTTTTACACATAAGATTCTTCCTGTTTTCTTTATCTATTCAGCTATAGATCAAAAGAATAACAAAGCTCAAACAGAGGAGTTTGTACATTAAAACAAAAAAACATTAAAAAATTACATTTAAAGTAAGTAAACCCAACTTTTAACCTAAATATTTTTTAGATTTTAGTGGGACACCGCACCCCCCCCCCGCCCCACACACACAGTGTAGGCGTAGTTATTCACTGACTCAGGAATAGTTCCACTGGGGGTCGTTTTGAGCTGTGGTGGTTGCTTAAATGGAGTAAGTGTGCACCCTCATCATGCGACTAGTCATTCCCAGCCTGGCTAATGTATAAGAATCATCTGGGAGCTTAAAAAATGAAGTATTTTTTCATTTAAAAAAAATCAAAGTCTTTGACTTGTTGGTGAAGACAGTGGTTTTTATTTTTTTTTTATTTTATTTTTAGGCGAGGCAACCTTTGATTGACATCACAGATTGCAAGGATCTTGTCAGCTTACAATCCCTTATTTATTTTTTTATTTTTTTTTACACCTGCAGCACCTGGTCTTTCTAGGTAGTCTCCCATCCAAGTACTAACCAGGCCCGACCCTGCTTAGCTTCCGAGATCAGCCTTAGCTTCCGAGATCAGCCAGAATTGGGCACGTTTAGAGTGGCATGGCCGTAGACGAGACAGTGGTTTTAAAAGCTGCGCTGGAATCCGGTGTCCAGTAACAGTTGAGGGGCACTCGTGTCTAAGCACGTTCCGTTAGTGGTCCTCAGGTTCGGAATAACCCATGTTGCTATGTGACACCGATGAATGCATGTAGCCCAGGAGTCTCTACGTGCTTGGTTTGGGGATGGCGTGGACACTGAGTTTTCTTTAGTTTGAGAACCACTGCTCTGATTTTTTAATGTTTGAGGGGCTACTTGCACCTGAGTCGAAAACTCTTTTAACACCCACACATTTTTACTTTTTGTTTTAAGAAATTGACTTGTTCTGTTTGTTCATAGCCCAGAAATATTTTTCTTCATGGCCCCGATCAGCAAGTGAAAATAGGAGACTTTGGTCTGGCCTGCACGGACATCATCCAGACGAACATAGGCTGGACCAACAGGAATGGGAAGAGTAAGTGTTTAGAGTGGTTGTTGTGGTTTATTTTTTATTTTATTTTTTTATTAAAGAATAAGGTGTCAATACCTAAAGGGAATTGTAAAGATTTCATAGCAGAGGTAAGACGGAAAACATTTGTCATTCCCTTGGGAGCTACGGTGCCTGCTTCTTTCATGTCGACCTTGGTAATGCGGCAGTGTTTAATATCTAGCTTTTTGAATTGTAGGAACCCCAACACATACCTCCAGAGTGGGTACTTGTCTGTACGCCTCGCCCGAACAGTTGGAAGGATCTGAGTATGATGCCAAGGTAGTATTTTTTACTTCTTACCTTTTTATTAGACTTACTCTGCAGTGGTAAGTAACCAAAAGTACAATAAATGCAGTGGGAGTTCCTACGTGGAGGTGTTTTTTAGAGATAATAGTTCTGCGGGTCATCTGTTACAGCAAACGGCCATAATAGGAAGCCTCACTTTTCAGCTGAATCTGACTGCATTGCTTTTTAAGCTACTTTATTCTTTCTAAATCGGTGGTTAACAAATTGTTTTTGCAACGTCACTGTTCACCCCAGGAAGCTGGGCTTCATAGAGGCCTATTTTCAGATTTCATCCTTCTGTTGTTAAGCTTAAAGAAATGCTAAATAATGCTACAGGGAAGTGCCACTTGACTCCCTTTGAAGTAGGATGAAGATACCAGTTTTAATTCACATTGTTCCTTGAGGGAATGTTAAGTAAATCCTTTTCTCAAAAGGAAAGCCTGTCTACAGCCATGCCACCCCGAACAAGTCTTATCTCGGAAGCTAAGCAGGGTCGGGCCTGGTTAGTACTTGGACGGGAGACCACCTAGGATGGTGTACACTAGATGCTGTAGGTGTAAAAAGTAAAAAATAAGGGATTGTAAGCTGACAAGGTCCTTGCAATCTGTGAGGTCAACCAAGGGTTGCCTCGCAAAAAAAAAAAATCATTCTTCTTTCAGTGATTGGGAAAGAGCTGCCAGAAAAAAACCATGGCCACTCCTAAAATCCTGTCTAGTAAAGACCTCCTTAAAAAAACTGTTTTTAGGAAAAGTAACACAGATTTTGTGCAGCGTTTTTAAACTTTACCAAGAATGTTTTACCATGAATAGAGGAAGAGGCGAGACTGGGGTAGGCCCCAGGACACTCTTGTGACCCCTCTGTAGCTGCACCAGCCCATGTGAGCTTGCGTTTCTCTGGCTGTGCCACGCCTGGGCTTTCAAGGAGTGGTGGAGTCAGGCGTGTGGTAGTGACTGCCGTGGATAGTGGGGTTATCCCTGCTCTCACCTGGCCATCAGTCCTTGGTGCAGTGAACCCGTTTGGTATTAAAGAGGTGGGCCTTGTGGCAGTACCTGTCACCTCTCACTCGGAGCAGTAGACCTGGCTGGTAGATAATTGCCTCTGTGAGAGATGAGCCAGCCCGCTGGGTTCTCTTCACTGTACAGATCGTCCTTTCTTACAAATCCTGTTGTGTTTGCACTGCGGTGGAACTGTTATGCTCACTCACTTTGTGTTTCATGACTAAAGTGCCCTCCTGCTCCCCCTTTTCCAGTCGGATATGTATAGCTTGGGTGTGATCCTGCTAGAGCTCTTTCAGCCCTTCGGAACGGAAATGGAGCGAGCACAAGTTCTCACGGGTGTAAGAACAGGTCAGATACCCGAGTCCCTCAGTAAAAGATGTCCGGTGCAGGCCAAGTACATCCAGCAGCTGACCAGAAAGAACGCATCCCAGAGACCGTCTGCTCTGCAGCTGCTACAAAGCGAACTCTTCCAAAGCTCTGGAAGTGTATGTACATTTTTTTTAATGCTAGGGAAAATATGAAGCTTAAAATGAATTTGTTTACATGGTGAATCCTATTTCATGCAGAACAGTAGAGCTTAGAGTGATTTATGGAAACAAAGTATTTGAACCCATTCTCGGCATCCCCAGTAGCACACTTGTTTTCATAGTCCCAGTGGGCAAGATGACCATCGCCGACTTCTACTCTAAAAATGACAGGCTCGAGTTTCTAGGCTTCTCTCACTAAGCCAAAAGCTTTTTGTTCTCCTTTTCAACTGTGGCATGTAACCTTTCATAAATTATCGTAATGTGCCTACCCTTGAAAAGGGACCGTAGCAAAGGGTAAAAGTCAGCAGTAATTCCCAGGGGGCATTGGAGCAGCGGTGGCAGAGACCGCCTTAGCCAGTCTGAGGCCTTCAGCATTCGAGCGTGTGATTCTGGTGTTCCATCCTGTGACGTCCCATCCCATCCTCTTCCTCCTCCTTGGCACGTCGTTACAGTGCCAAGTATGATGTCCAGTCTACATGTCCTGGAAACACAATTTCATGCATTCTGTTCTTCCATAAACTTTCTGGGCATTAACAAAAGGTCCTTCAAAGATGTGGCCACAGATTCTGTAGTGCTTTGCTACTCACAGTGTGGCCTTCGGAGCAGTGGATCTGGAGGCTCATTAGAAACATGGGGTCCTGGGATCCACCCCGGACACAGAGTCGGCATCTGCATCTTTCAAAGCCCCTGTGATTTACGTGGGCCCCGTTGGAGCAGGGTGGCATGAACTCAGTGGTCCTCACCTGTACCCTCCAGGCCAGCAGCATGAAATCCCCGGGACTGGATAGACTTCTTGGGCCCTTCCCCTGCCCCCCACCTAGCGAGGCAATCTCGGGGAGACGGGGCAGCGGCCCGCCTGAGCAGAAACTCAACGCGATTCCGGTGCCCACTGGTGTGGGAACCTCTTGTGGTAACTTTAGTTGACTGTCTTCTATTTAAGACTTATTAATTTTCAAGTAAAACAGTGAATTTTTTACTAGCCTGAACAGTAAACAGGTAGGTGGAGTACTCTGAGTCTTTTGAAATGGCAGACGTGATTATGTGATCTCCTCCAATGAGATCACAGTTAAGGTAGCTGTTAGAGACCAGGTACTTGGTGTTTATGATAAAGGTTTCTCCTGTCTTGTGGAACTTTTTATAAAATAACCTGTACATAGCCATATAGATAAACCGCGTACGTACAGGCAGTTCTCGCTTTACGCAGTGGAGGACCGTAAAAACGACCGTGCAAAGCTCAGGCCACGCTTAATAATCAGTGGGGCAAGTCACGATTATTCTGTGACCTCTCAAAACGTTTCTAACAACATTAAAACTCTTAGTGTCGGTTATGGATGTATGTGGACGTAAGAAAACTGTACAACTAACATTCAGCGCGCTGTTGCTGAGAGTCAAAGCGCTTCAAGGGTGGTGTGAGCAGTGCCTGCCTTCAGCTTGGGGACGGAGCGAGTACCTCTCGGGTGGTGACTTGTCACACTCCTCTCTGGTTTCGCATCGGCTTCCAGCATCCTTTGCACTCTCGGTGTTATAAAATCTGAGTTCCTTTGAGAAGTATTTTTGCTGGTATCACTTTCTTCATCCCTTGCATCCCTTCTGTTGACAGGTCACCTTTACTGTCCTGTGGCTACCCACCCCATCTGTGTAGTGGCGGCAGGGTTAGCATTTCCATGTCAGCTGTTTCTTCTGTGACACTATTTCCAGTTGATTGGATTTTCACACCCAGCATTTCCACTTTTGTTTGCTGCGCTGCCATCTTTGTTGGCCAGTTCCCTTTCAGTTGTCCATTTTTTAAAAATGTCACTTGAGTTTATCACTGGGAGACGAGGCAGCACAACTACATTGCCTGTGTGTGAACTAACAGGTGTATAGTGACCAATGACCAACAGAAGTAATGTGACTGGTCCCGGATCGTGACGTGTCGGTTATTCAGTGTCTTATAGACTAAAGCGTTTCTTTACTATACCGTGGTGACTGACACTCGAACCACGTTTATTTCCCTAAGCTTTGATATCTGGGATCCATGCATATTGGAACTGTGCTAAGTGAGGCATGCCTGTATATTTAAAAGGAAGCCATTTTAACGGAGCTTAAAATTTTTTTACAGGTGAATCTCACCCTACAGATGAAGATACTAGAGCAAGAAAAAGAAATCGAAGAACTAAAGAAGCAGCTAAGCCTCCTTTCTCAGGACAGAGGGGTTAAGGAGGACATGACAAATGGGGTGAGCCCGCCTGGCCTTAATCAGGTGCCATAAATATGAAAGTGGACTCCACTCTTTTAAGCTAAAGTCAACTGGAATGTATTTTTTTAAACTTTATCAGGATATAGGTGGTGGAATACTTAATTGTACTTAGTTAGCTCGTACGTGACCTATTAAAGTGAGTTTGTAAAAGTACCCCTCAACTGCCTTTTCCTTAACTAGTTCCTTTATGATCTAGCGTTTTTGAATTTTAGACTGCTCTAAACTAAACCCGTTTTGCTGTTTCCCTTGTCCTATCCCACAAGCTCTTCTTCCTGGATTTCTTAATATTTCTGTCCATCTGGTCTCAGGCTAAGTTTAAAAATCCTCAATTCATTTTTTCCCTTTGAATTCTGTCTGTTGACCACCAAGTCCTCCTCTAGAAGCTTCTACTACAGGAATCTAAGCATACCCCACACCCCGTCACTGCCCACACCTGGGCCTGCACTCACTGGACTGTTGACAGCTGCCATTTTTTTCTCTTTCACATTGCTGCCAGTCAGTCACTAGAAAGACGCCTCAGTTCATGCCCTGGCTCAAAGGTTCCACTGGCTCCCTGCCGCCTCCAAGCTAGAACTTCAGCTTCCTATCAGTGCCCACCATCCAGCCCACTTCCGTGCTCTCCACCTTCACCTTGACGTCAGTCCAGAATCATGCCCTTTCGAAGCTTTGTACTTCTTGCTCCCAAATGATCCCAAAGTAGCTGATTGTCGGTGCTCGTGCACTGTCCCCCTGGTGTCCTCCTTACTACAGCAACTGACTGCCCATCAGCTGACATTCCTCAGAGGTAGCGATGTGATGTTCGTTTTCTTCCCCCAAAGGTGCCTCCCACGTAGCTGGCACTTGTCATGGTATACTGCACGTAATGTTGCTGGATTTTAAATAAAACGAAAACCACAAATTACATGGTACTTTTATTGATACTCGACAACTGGCCTAAATCCTTTTTTAGTACAAGCCCCTTTACCAACGACAGGCATGAAACAGCACCATTCTGAAAATCTAAACTCTTTCATGTCAGTTACCGAGACTCACTGAAGGAGCTTGAGGGCAGTGCTGAAGGGGGCCAGGTTCTCACAGGCCCTCAGCCACTTCTGCACGTTGGCCGGCGCTGGCACACTGCAGCCCCCCGTCTGCTGGAGCACAGACCACAGCACGACGTCGGCCACGGTGAGCTCGCTCCCGACGAGCCACGGGCTCTTCCCGAGAGCGGAGTTCATGGAGCGGAACACGGCGGCTGTTTCTTTACTGCCTCCCTCTCTCAACTGAAAAACGGCTATATCCACCCAGCTATCTATGAGGGTTAGAGTGACAGCGTTATGCTTCTGGCCAAACAGAGAGAACAAGAACCGGGCAATGTTCCCTTCTCCTTCGATGGGACACATCCTCTGGACACTGAACTTCATCTGAGTCTTTGGCACTGAAAGGAAAAACACCCCATGTAATGTCAGCAAGAACAGCACCCGAAGTACCTGCACAGCGTGGGCAGGGGACTGACGGACGGCAGGAGCTGGCAGCAAGGGGAAGGGTATTTTCAGGAAGAAAATCACATTTTTAATCTGTTTCCAAAAGGTATAATATTTAAGAAAGTTTAAACTATGTTTAGAGAATACAAACTGTCAAAAAGTAACCATTCCTGGTATTTGACGATGACAGTTTGCAAGCTAGCAGGGACCTCGGACTATCGTCTCTGGCCCTGCACCTAAGGACTCGCAGGGCGAGGGCTGGAAACCAGGAGTCCTGTCTCCCAGGCAGGCCCTGGGCCCTCACAGTCGCCTCAGGGTGTAGCCGAGGGCAGCTCAGGCATTACTGGGTGGACGACACCAACTCACTTCCCTCTGTGTAAACGTAACCAGGGAAGAGTGGGAGAGTGAATAAAACGACATCCTGCCATCCTTTTATGGCCACCTGAAAAGGTAACATCACTGTCCCCGTAATGACGGGTTTTGGAATGTGAGGGCAAGATGACTATGATAGCCACTACTCCCTGCTCTGGCTGGTCAGATGGGATCGGCCCTAAAACTGTGCCCTCCGTCAGAGACCAGAGGCTTCCCAGGGGAAGGAGACGGCTTTGGGGCAAGACTCAGCTGTGCTCCTCTTACGCAGCCACTCCACAGGCTTTCCAGACTTACAGTGACCTGACACAAGTGGCTGAAGAGTCTGTATAGCTCAGAAACATCACTGTCCTAGCCCTTGCCGCCTCTTAGTAAAATCATGGTGCACGTATCATGACACAGGATGTGGGTCAAACCCGGTCCCCTTTACTTACCATTTTTCCAAATTAGAGTAAAACCCAGCTGATACTCATGACGAGACTGATTTTTTGTTTGCTCGCCAAAGCACTTGAGAAGGTTTTCTGGCACGTTCTTGACTGCTGAATGCGTGTGGACAGTGGACAGGACCTTGAAGTGGTCACAGAGCAGCCGGTGCAACACGAGGAGGGACAGGGGAGGCGAGGCGGGGTTCGCGTTGATCACGATGTCTTTCAGCGCCCCGTAATCCTGGGGGGAAAACCCAGAGCAAATAATAGTGACAGCAATTCGAATATGTGTAATTGTACCAGGTGCTATTCTTGGAACCTATGTCCCATGAAGAAGGTGCTACTATGATCCCACCTCACACCTGAAGAAATGAGTCCTGAAGGTATTTGACTTACCAGGGTCACTCAGCTCAGTATGAAGTAGAGCTGGGCTGCGAGCTGACGCCAACCCCTTAAGCCTGTACTGCCAGCTCCTGACAAAAAAATTGACTTTACTGTCAAATTAGTATAATAACAGATTTGGAATGGCACTTCTACTTGTCCCTAAGTTAAAAAAAAAAAAAAAAAACCACATGCAATTACAGTCGGCCTTCTGTATCTGCGGGTTTCACACCTGCAGGTTCAACCAGCTGGGGACTGAAAACTATTTCGATCTGCTGGGAACCCGTGGATGCATTGTTCTCTGCCACTTTACAGAAGGGACTTGAGCACCCACAGATTTTGGTATCTGCAGGGGATCCTGGAACCAGTCCCCGCAGATACCAAGTGACAGCTCCATTTACCAAACCTTTCCAACACCTGACCTGATCGTTTCTGTGTCCTTTGTGTTTGAGTAAAAATGGTCTTGGCTCAAAATATCATTGGCAGAGGTGGGAGAGTATGAAAAACGAGGTATTAACTGACACGGCAAAACATCTAAAGATGCAGACTTTATTTCTGTGCGCTCTTGATAACAAATGAACTCGCAGAACACAATGAATGCCACTTGTACACGGCCGGCCACAGTCCTGCCTCTGGTGGCCTCTCCTGACCAATGCCCTTCGTGTCGAGCTGCGACAAATGCCTTGCACAGTGTGTTACGTGGCGCTGTGCCTTCTGAGGTATCAAAATTCATCTTAAGTACCACGTGCGCTGGGAAGCCTTCCCAGCACCCTGAGCCCGGCACAGCTGTGTGTGGTCACCGACTCATCAACTAGAATGGCTCCCTGGGGACACGGCCAGGTAGCTGGGTCTTCGGTGCATGCAAACGTGTACCGGGTGCTAAAGGAATACACAAGGGCGGAGGTAACGAGGTTAGGTCCCTGGGGGAGCCACTAGGACCGCCTCTACTTGTTAGGGCCTTAAGCTGTACCACTGCCATCGACAAATGTAGAGGGGGTTATTAGCAGGGGTTCTTGGGAAAAACGCTTCTGCACCCTCCAATAAATAACACTTTATAATAAGACATCCTTTATTAGATTATACCCTAAATTAGCTGAAGCCTGTAGACTGATCATTAAAGGTGGCTCATACAACTTAATTTTCATAAAGCAAGCTGAATTTAAGCAAAATACACTTGAACTATGAGACTATGACTGGCTTTTAGCGATATGTTTCGAAAGGAATGGTGGGATTTTTGGCCGGGGCAGCCAAAGCTCTGAAATTCAGGCAACTCTCGAAGAGTCCAGGTCGGCTGTGCCGAACTGAGCGAAGGACATAGACCCGTTTCTCCAGGGCTCCGGCTGCGGGAATGCTGCCCGAACAGTCAGAAGCTGTAACTCGACTTCCTTCTCTGCCCTGCTCTTCACCAGGTCTGCAAAGTCCTTAGAGCTTACTCTGGCTTCACTCCTAGCTCGGGAACATGCTCTGCGCAAAGGCACACTCATTTAAGGGAGAAAAAAGAACATGCTCTTTGTACCACTTTTGAAAACCGGGAAAGCGAGGCTTCACTCAGCAGCACAATTTTCCGCCACTAACGACCACCCAGCACACTGTGGTTCTTTAGTTGTTCAGGAACTCAGAACTTACCTTTCCAAGCACTGAATTTAAGTCTAATGCACTGGTCGATAACGCAGAGGGCTCACTGGCTTGGATTATGTTGGTTACGTCCAAGTCTGCATCTGGCGTCTGAATCATCTTGGAGAGACCATCAACTGCAGCTTTCAATTCATACAGACGTTTTAAAATATCATCTTGACGGGACTCAAGAGTTTGAAGAGATGGGTAAGACTCTCCCTAAACAAACCAACACCAGTGTTCATTTCCTCTAACATCGAGGCAGTCTGTTTAATTTGATCACTTGTCTTCTACTTCCACAAAGTCATCAAACCTCCCACCTTTTAGAAGACATTAAAATGAAGTGGCAGAATCATCTTATTTTCCCCACAGTACAATAGGTCCTGCAAATCGATTTACAAATGCTTTAAAACAAAAAATGTGACCGAAAGCCACCTGGAAATTGTATGACTCTAATTTCTGGTAATTTAAGAACAGAGGGGCAGGATATAAACACAAACTGTTCTCTATTCTTAATATCAAGCTAGTTCAAAACACTTTGCTTAAGCAAATAGAAAAAGATGGCAGCAAAAACGTAACTCAATAATTTATAGAAGGGAAAAGGTAGCACGCAGTTAAAAGTGTCCTTTGGCTTGGAAGTCTGTCCATGGGAAGTCTGTCAACTGATCAATTTCCCAAATCATTTATCTCGGCAGTACTGGCACTCTCAGAATCATCTAGAACTTTCTCACTGCTGATATGTTCAACTTTATAAATATGGAACACTTATATCCTTCATTCACTGAATCTTTGCATCTTTCTTGCCTGGCACAGTGACTGGTACGTAATAAGTTACCAATAATAGTCACAATGTCTCAGTCTGTATAGATTTACCTTATAAATATCTATAAATATATATATGTATAAAAACTTCCCAATACAATCCCATTGTACAGCCTATTTCCAGATTCATCAGCTCTCACAGCAGACAAGCCATTTCGAGTTAAGAAAATACATAAAACTTGAGAACATGTCATAACTAGACAGAACAATCAAGAATATGTCAATGACCTTGAGTGTATTATAAATATGCACTCACAACACTACGAGTGTAGGAGGAGGATTTGCTCACATTTGTGTGCTGGTAAGTTTAATGTTCTTGGGAACACTGCCTTCTCATGCTGATCCAATTCATCGCCTGGTGCTGTCAATTTTCTGGAATCCATCAGCTTCTAAGCATGCCTCCACTGTCACTGCTCAAGCCCGAGACACATTTTTCACTGGCCTACTTCCACTGGTCACCCTGCACCCATTCTGGTCCACCCCTCCAATCCATCCCTAGGATGGCAGCCAGAGAGAGTAAAACAAAGGCAGATCCCTCCACCTCCTCTAGGCCAAAAAAGCAAAGCTGTTAACCTGGCTTGAGAGACAGCTTGTATGACTTGTCTTGTGGCTGCCTCCTCTCACATAATTCTCCCCTTGTTCTGTGCTCTAGCCACACTGTCCTTTGGACTCCCAAAGACCATACACCTGCCACTGGACTTTGACTCATTCGTTCCAGCTGCAACATTCCTGGCTCTTCTCTCATCTGGTTAAGTCCTCTTTACCCTAGAGCTGAATCACTACTTTCTCACCTCCCCTCACTTGCTGCTCTTGTTTAAGATCAAACAGCAAAGAAATATGATTGACTTCTGGGTGGAACAGAATTTAGAAGCAGCTTATTCTTTGTGTCGCTCTCGTTATCCTGGATATGCTAGATTTCTAATTATCTGTCTATCCACATTGTTATCGTTCACTAGAGAAGTGGGACTGTGTGTCTTCTAAGTTAGAGGCTTTGGGGAGGGGGTCAGCATCAGGAATTTGTATATACTGCTGGTGAGAGCACCAATCAGCATAACCACTTTGGAAAGCAAATTATCGAGTACATACAGTTGAAGACAGACCTGCCTACTGAGTCAGCAACCCCATCCCTTGGTAAATATCCTATGCTGGCTCATGTACAAAAATATTCACTGCAGAATGAAACAGCTTACAATACGATAACCAGCGGACACCGTGAGCAGTGGGCTGGATAAACCTTGGGGATACTGTCATGCGATTGAACAGCAGACTGCAGAAAGGACCACTACTCGTCATTTCACACAACAAAGCGAGTCCTGAAATCATGATGTCTAGAAGCAGCAGCCAGACATGACAAGACACAAACAGCATGTTTCCATTTACAGCAAGACTACGTGGTTCAGGGATGTAGACTTAGGTGGCCCAATAGGGGAGAAAGGAAGGATATGATGATCACGGAAATCTGGGACCTTTCGGAGTAGATTAATGGGGGCAGTAACAATGTGTGTTAGTTAACTTGGGTGGTGGTGACACTGGGGTTCTTTTTATTCTTAAAATGAGCATTTCCGTGTTCTTTACTTTTCTGTGAGTAAAGTTTCGGAATAAAAAAGTTTAAGTAACCATAGCGATAAAAGAAAATAGATGCAAGATGGATTGATCTTTCAACAGATAAAAGTTAGGGAACCGGTGGGCGCGGGAGGCCGGGGGTGGGGCAGGAGGCCAGGCCGGGTCCCCACCGCATGACGGAGCCAGGTCGTATCCCACCGCCCAGACCTGGAGAGACCGGATTCCCAGGCCCCGAATCTAGGGAGCCGGGCCAAGGCGCCAGCTTCCGCTGGGCGGGAGGGAGGCCTAGGCGCCTGCGCACTGAACAGATGGAAGGGCGGGGTGGGGCGGGGACCGCTCTCTCCTACCTGCACGTGGCCCGCATTCGGCGCGGGGCAGCTGGTCCCGCCGTGCACGTTGGGGAGCCGGTACATGCAGGTGGGAAGCTCTACACGGAGAGATGCGCCGCCCCCGTGATAGGGCTTTACCTGGTACATCGGCATCGTGGGAGCCAAAGGAGAGGAGTTGGCGGGTGAGGGACACGAACAGTCAGAAACCGTGAAACGCCACTATGGACGGCGGCCACGTCTTTTCTGGTCCCACAGCTGCGTTCAGGAAAGCGCAGTCCCTTTGCTCTAATTGGCTCAGGCTCTCTGACGTCACGGCTGCGACCTTTCACACGACCAATCAGCGGGAAGGAAATGCGGGAATCGTTTTTTTTCACCTCACCCGGAAGGGGCGGGGTACAGTTTCAGAAGCAGCCAATGGGCGGCTAGGAGGCGGGGCACCCGTGGGAGCGGCGGCGGGAACTGTCGCGAGTCCGGAGGCGGGTGGCCCGCTCTGCATCCATGGAGCCAGCCGAGGGGCCGAGGTGAGCGGTGCTTGCAGTCTCCTCTCGCGGTCGCTCCAGAGCCCTGCAGAGGAGGGGAAAACGACCACGGCGCTTGGCGAGGCCGCGGCCCGCAGGCCCCGGAGCGGGCACCTCAGCGCTCCTTCCGCCGCCACTTGCGTGAACGCTGAGGTCAGGTCCGCGGAGATGCAGCCCGCTCCCTGGCAGGCTGCCCGGGCGCCGCCACACGTCCGTGAAACTGAGGCCAGGCATGACATCCCCGCAGACTGAAATCGTTTTCTTTTTACCTGGTTTCTCTTTTTGAAAACAAAATCGAGGTTATTTTGGGGGAAGCTTCAAGACACGTTCTAATTTGCATAGCCGCAGTTTGAAAAAAATGCAGCATCTCCGTGAGTTTGCGATTATTGGCTAGTAAGCTTCACTGAATTCGGGGTAGCGAATCATCTGCTGGCTCTGTCGCATTCAGGTCGGATTCCTGAACCCAAATTCACTGTGTTGTAAGGTTTTGTCCCCACTCCTCAATAAATATCAGACATAGACCTGTAACCTGTGGATCCTGTGTTATATTACACCCAAGTAATCAATTAAACCATTTGCTAGAAATTGCTAAGTTAATGAATATGTGGAATGCATTCTTGGGGTGAGGCAGATGAGGGAGAGGGGAGCGGTCTAGACAGAGACCTAATAATAGACAAGACACAGTTGTCTAGAAGAGCTTGTGATATTCAGAAAACAGTTGTTTGCTGCAACTAGAATTTAGAGGAATTGTCAAGGGAGGATTGGAGAGAATGAGAAAATAAAGTAGATTGAGTCCAATTATGACTGGTTTTTAAACTTCATATAGCAGACAGTGGAACGCTAATAAGTTTTTAAGCGGAAAAATTATTTGACCAGATTTGTGATGTCTAAAGTAACTCTGGTGGTAGCATCCATCTGGTGGATGGATTGGAATAGGGCGAAAGTGGAGACAAAGCAGTTGGAAAACTCTTAAAGTAGGTACAGCCAGAACTTTGAGGGCCTTTGTTAAGGCAGCAGCTGGTAGCCTGGGTTTGAAGTCGGGAGATGGTCTTGATTTTGACATAAGCGCTATGTATTTCCCAGCATACACTTGGTTTTTCAAATTGTGTGAGAAATGTTGCTTTCATTTTTGAAGCAAAAAGATCCCATTGTTGCAAAACATTATTGACCCATAGCTTGAGGGGTACATGTATCTCCTTCACGTAGATCCCAGTATAATTAGATTTTAAAATATCTATTGCATTCTGAGGATCGATTCAGAAGATTTTTTGACAGATATTTAAGAATTAAATGTGTATAAGTTTGTATCATAAATGAACACATTAGACCCACTAACTATTAACAGAGATGAATCATTTTCCACAGTTAAAACCAGGATGAAAATGCTTAAGTACATACTTGCTTTGTTTCCTGTAACTGGTTTCTTTAGTACAGAACTTGCTAAGTCCATCAAACCTATCGATGGGAGGTCAATCCACCAGATTTGTTCTGGGCAGGTGGTATTGAGTCTAAGCTCTGCCGTGAAGGAGTTGATAGAAAACAGCGTGGACGCCGGTGCCACTAGCATTGGTGAGTTTGGGAGACTTAAGCCACAAAATAATCAGTTTATGCTCTTTTATTCAAGACACATTTGTTATTGTGATAAGCCAATCAGTGTTGGTGTACTAAGAAATTATTTTTTAACTTAAATTTAGCTATTAAAGTTAGTTATTAAATTCATTAATAAAATATGTGCCTAATAGGTAGGTAGTAATAATAATAGCAGTTAAGTTACTGTGTTCTTACTATGCGCTAGGCAGGCATTGTGCTAAGAACTGTAGAGGGGATATCTTATTTAATCTGCAGGATAGCCTTATGAGATAGGAATTATTACTATGGTTATTAATTGCCTTTATTTTACAAATGAAGAAATTAAGGCATAGGGAAGTTCCTTTTTTTGAAGTTATAAAGCTAGTAAAATATGATCCCAGAAAGTCTGATTCCAGGGCCTGTTCTCTTTAATAACTATATTAAAATTATCCTTTTGAGAGGAAGAAAAAAGAACGAAAGGAAGAAAGTAAAAAACTAATTAGGGCTAGTACATAGGCAAGGACTTTAAAAGATAAAATATATAAAATGACAACAATACATTTAAATAAATGTAGTTATGACTCAAATTTACATTTCGTAAGTTATAAATACTATCACTATAAAGGCTTTTACGTGGATCTATTCTTTGAGAAATAAACATTTTAAACTTTTTAGACCTAAGGCTTAAAGACTTCGGGGTGGATCTCATTGAAGTTTCAGACAATGGATGCGGGGTAGAAGAAGAAAACTTTGAAGGTTTAAGTAAGTTGAATTTTTCTGATCCTATTTTAAAATATTTGGGCAAAATATCTCAAAATTTTGAGTATACACGGAAACAGCTTTTTAAAATCCGTTACTTTGGAAGGCGTTGTACATATTCATTGCTATACCACTTGAGACATCCTGGGTCTTTCTACCTCTCTTTCAGCTCTGAAACATCACACTTCTAAGATTCAAGAGTTTGCCGACCTAACGCAGGTTGAAACTTTTGGCTTCCGGGGGGAGGCTCTGAGCTCACTTTGTGCACTGAGGTGATGCAATGTTTTTATCCGCTAACTTGACCCCTTATAAATATCTCTCTGGAAACTAAAAAATATGATTAGAATCATTATTGTTTACACTTTTACATCTGAATCCCAGCTTTTCACTTCTGCATTCTGTTTTATCTCTTTTTTATTTTATTTTTTTACTTTTTACGCCTACAGCACCTGGTCTTCCTAGGTGGTCTCCCATCCAAGTACTAACCAGGCCCGACCCTGCTTAGCTTCCGAGGTCAGATGGGATCGGGCTTGTTCAGGGTGGCATGGCCATAGACCATTCTGTTTTTATCTTACTACCAGTCTAAGTGGTAATACTTCTGTAATGTAAGCAATGAATGAATGAAATGAACCAAATAGTATTATAAAAAAATGGTTACCTTTATTAAAACAATAACTTCTCAATTTTAAAATGTAGATAATAAATTATAGATGCTATTGCTTTTAATTTATTTCAGTATTTAAGAAAAAATTTAAAGCAATTATTTACATAACAGTCTAAATTTTTATAAATATCTATTTACACATTTGAACTATAGTATCTTTTGGATCTTTTAAAAATATTGTTAGAACACTAGTAATGAAACTGAGAAAGAAATCTTTATTCATCAATATAAGTTTTGAGATTTTTTATTTTGCAATTCAACCGGAAACACAAATATACAAAGCTTTTATGTAAACAGCATTTCTAGAGCTCTCTGTCTTACTGTGTATTAGGGGCCAGACCTTAGGGTTTATGATGACTCCTCATCTCTTTAAACTCTCTCAATTCTCTTGGAAGGATCATTGTCTCTTATTCTGAGAGTTTTGAGACCATGGAAGTGAAAAGGTGAGCTCGTGATGTCCAGCACCCATGAGCGGCTAACCGACTGCGCCGTGCCTGGCATTTTCTTGCAGCGATGTCACTATTTCAACCTGCCACTCATCTGCGAAGGTTGGGACTCGACTGGTGTTTGATCACAATGGGAAAATTGTCCAGAAAACCCCCTACCCGCGACCCAGAGGGACGACGGTCAGTGTACAGCAGTTGTTTTATACTCTACCTGTGCGCCATAAGGAGTTTCAAAGGAATATTAAAAAGGTACGATAAATTCAGAATCCTGGCTTCCAAGAGCACCGAGAGTATAAGGTACACATGCAGTGAGAGTGTGAGGTATGTGTGCAGTGAAAGCGTGACGTATGCATGTGGTGAGTGGGTGAGGTACGTGTACAGTGAGTGTGTAAGGTAATATAATGAAACCAAGTCATACAGAGTCTGAAACACTTAAGTAATATAGAATTGTATACAGCAGAACGTTATTGTGTCTGCCTACTTCCCAGAGTTGGGTTTATGTCCTTTAGACTTGAAATGTATACCTATATATATATATAACCTTTAGACACGTTTCTACTTTTTTAACAATTAATATATTATATATACTGTGCTATAACTTGATTTTTTATATAGCATATTGTAGATATCTTTATCATTCTGCCATTATATGGATATACCACAGTTGATTAGCCTCTTATCGACGGTGGCTGAGGTTTTTTTCTAATTTTTCCCAATTACAGATTGTTCTAGTGAACATTTTTGTAACATATCTTTGATCGTTTGTGCCGGTCTTTCTACAAGGATACTTTTCTAGAGGAGGATTACAGAGTCAAAGGGAATGGACTTTTCGATTTTTATAGGAGTGGGAGAATTGTGATAAAAACCTAAGCCTCCGAGTTCCCTTTTACACCATGTCCTGGGTCATTCTGCCAGGAATAATTCACCTTATTTGTGAGCCGATAGGTGAACTTTGAATTGGATGTTCTAAGCTGAATAATGTAATTCCTGCAAGATTAAGCAGCACGGAGTCTTGCGCGTGTGTGTTTTGAACAGGAGTATGCCAGGATGGTCCAGGTCTTCCACGCGTACTGCATCATTTCTGTAGGCGTCCGTGTCAGCTGCACCAACCAGGTCGCACAAGGGAAACGACAGCTCGTGGTTGGCACGAGCGGAAGCTCCAGCATCAAGGAAAACATCGGATCTGTGTTTGGGCAGAAACAGGTAGTGGCGGCCAGTTAGCTAAAAACATTTTATTGCTCTAGTAGTGATTATGGCAAGTTTCTGTTGTCCTTTCCAACAGATGGAGAGTAAAACCCAGGAGTCGATTCTTTTTTTTTATCAGGTGCCTATTATAAAAATTAATGTCGCGAGCCGAACGTTTTAATTTTTTCGTTCAGAAAATAAAATGATACTTTTACTCTCTGAAAAAAACGTAAAGTATTGTGGGCAATGTATTAATTATGGATAAGAAGATGCTCAAGTGTTTCAACTTTTCTACTGAAAAGTCAAAATGATTATAGTACTGCATAAAGCAGCTGTCAAGATTCTTTGTGCTGTTAATGTGGATAGCCGACTAGGAAAGAAACACACAGACAACCGCAGTATAGCTTGCTTTCTGAAATTAGGTCCATTTGTCTGTGCTGGGAACTAACTGTGAATCTTGCTTTTTTTAGTTGCAAAGCCTCATTCCTTTTGTTCAGCTGCCCCCTAGTGACAGCGTCTGTGAAGAGTTCGGCTTGAGCTGCTCTGATTCTCTCCATAATCTGTTTTGGTGAGTAGATTGATGCCAGGAAAATCACAAACTTTTTTTTTCTTGACTATTTTGTTTTTAATGATTATGATGTCAGGCTTTTGGTTTCTTATGTCCATTATAAACCTGTAGGGAGTATTATTGCTGAGAAAAGATTTATATAAAGGAGGCAGTTACTTAATTCAAAGAATATTTTGGGTAACTAACTGGTGCATTTTAGGGACTTTTCTAAAGTAATACTTGTAGTAAAGGTTCTGTTTAGTGAAGAATTAGAATAACTTTTAAAAATTATTTTATATATAATGGTTCACTTTATTGGAATCTGACAGAGGCAGCAGAGGCTGTTTCCTTACCCAGTCTACATCATTACTTTTAGTGTAAGAAAAATACATTTTCCATAAGTGAGACTGGGCCTGCGATGGTGCATATAGCTTACCCTCCACTTGCCTTTGGCTTATGCCCGAAATTAAAGATGGGGATTCATTTCTTTGTATTAGGGTATCGCTCTTGTGGAAATGCAGATATCCCCGAGGCAGATCTCAGGTGGAATTAGCATTTTACCAATACTTTAGGAGGTACAAGTTTGCTAACCCGGAACAGACTCTAAAAGGACAGAGAATGCGGGCAAAGATCCCAATGACAGGGAGCTGGATTTCCTGGACTGCAGGTGAGGAGAGCACAGAGATTCTAGAGTGAGTTTGGGGTGAGACCCCCTTCTTTACTGCAGGATAAAGGTTTAGTAGGGAAGGCAGGAGGGGAGCTGAAGCAAGTAGTTTTGAATCCACAGCGTTGCCCATGGTGGACTTGCTCTACAGGAGCTTCAGAGCTTTCCAGAAGGTGCGTGTTCTTTTCGTGAGTCATCAGAAAGGAACACAGATGCACATTAACCGAAATGTTAGTACTTATCAGCACGTCAGCAGGTGTTTTTATTTCTTTTTACTTTAAGAATGTTCCATATGATGTGCGTTTCTAACCCTTCTCACTCTGTCATCCTGTCCTTGTTAACACTGAATAGTATCTCAGGTTTCATTTCTCACTGTACTCATGGCGTTGGAAGGAGTTCAACAGACAGACAGTTTTTCTTTATCAATCGGCGGCCTTGTGACCCAGCAAAGGTATTTAAAATTTTTTTGTATAAGTTTTTTCTTTTTCCCTTTAACTTTTTATTGTATTTATTATGTAATAACGTTTTCTGACACAGGCAATTCACACGGAACTTAGGACTTTGATTTAGAAACATGGCTTTAAGTGATCTAATTTTAGGGATTTAAGGAAGTCTACTACACAGTTGTTTCAATTATATTCATGTGCATATAAGTATACATTAACAACCAACATATTTATTATCATAAAAGTTAACACTTTGAAGAAAATAAACATTTCAAAACATTTATCATTGCCTAGACTTTTTAGTGTAGATGCACATGCATAGACTTCTGTATTTTCCCTTCCTTCTGTTCATTTTTCGAGAAAATGAGGGTTCAGATTACTTCTATCTCAGACTGAAACTGATCATCTCGATAGGGTTACATGGATTTTTAGTGGTTCAGCTTTGACTTTGTACCTTCAGCAACATCGTACTTCAGTAATATTTTGTTTTCCAGTGACACGTGAAAATTACTTCTATCAGATATGGTTCAACCTGTAAATTTTTAGCCTGTATTGTAATTAGTGTGATTTTCATGGTTTATCTCTAATGCCATTTCATAATCTCATTGTAAAGTCATATAAATGTATTTCTGTGTACATTCGAATGTGTTTTATGAGCATTTAAACTGCACCTGCGTCGTTTCGCATTTCTTCAGGAGCATCTTTAGATTAGAAAAAGATTCCATGATTGAACGTCATTAATCAGATTCTCTGGTTAAAAATATCCCTTTTTAGGGACACAAGGAAGCTTTTGAGTGATACATCTTTTCATTCCCTTGATGGTAATCTCATTGATCTTGATTGTAGACTTAGCAAGTTGTACACTTTACATATGTATAATTTATTACAGACCAGTTACACCTCAGTGAAGTTGTTACAAATGTATCCTTTTAGTGGTTGGTTAGCATAGCATGTTGTTAGGACACTGGGGGAAGGGAACATTTATTCTTTTCTGATCTTTGTTTTGTATGTAGGTTTCCAGACTTGTGAACGAGGTCTATCACACGTATAATCGTCATCAGTACCCATTTGTTGTTCTTAACATTTCTGTTGATTCAGGTAAGTTGCACTGAGATTTCAGTAAAATTGGTGACTTACTCCTAAAAGAATAAAAGAAAATTATAAAGCTCTGATATGATTGGAAAAAGACTTTTATAGTAACAATTAATAAAAATGTATTTTCTTTTACAGACTTTTAATTTTATTTTAGAGACTTTTATTTTTTTAATACAGATTTTCCTGCTTTCTACTTGAAACTTGGTTAATTGCGTTATTTGAAAAATGTGACTTTTTCATGGCATTTCAGGGAAAAAATATCCTAAATGTTCTTCCTGATTTTGAAAATAATGAATTTCACATTTTTCTTCTAATCGTTGAAATTCTGGTTTATTCTTATCCAATATTTTATCTACTTAGAAATACATATGTGCACACTTTAAAAAACATATAATGATTGATATCTATCCATAGCCTTTGGGATGAGAAAATAATTTTTAATAATTTTGTATAGTACTCTTTATCCTTAGAAATGAATATTTTCTTTTCCATGTCATTAAAAATTATTCAGAAACGTGATTTTAACAGCTGCATTGATCATAGTCCAACTGCATTGATCATAGTCCAGATGGATATATTTTGGTTTTAAACTTTTTTATTTTTAGCTATTTGTTTTTCGTTCTTAGAAATTTAAATACCGTCCTTATAATGGAATCATTATCTATATCTGTGATTATTTTCTTAAAATAAATTCCTAGAATTAGAATCACTATGTCAGTGAATGTGATGGTGTTGTACCAATTTACACATCTATCAACGATGGAAAATTATTTGGTTAAAATTATACTTTTTAACCAAATTCAGTAGATGGTAAAATGACGTTTCGTTTGCAGTTGTGTTATACATTTTTATGTGTTTATTTGCTCCTTTTTTTGAAGTTTACCCATTCAAATCCTCGCATACTTTGTTTATCTAAAAGATTGTTCATCTTTTCCATGTTTATTTGAAAGAGTGCATTTTACAGTTTATGAATAAGAGTCTGGACACTGTAATGTTTTCAATGGTACTTTTAGTAAGTACAAGTGAATAAAACAGGTAGGGAAATTTCTATTGTCAAAGGTGAATTTAAACACAATAAGTTTCCTTTCTTTTTTGCCTTAGAATGTGTTGATATCAATGTTACTCCGGATAAAAGGCAAATTTTACTACAAGAGGAGAAACTTTTGTTGGCGATTTTAAAGACGTCTCTGATAGGAATGTTCGATAGCGTTGTCAACAAACTGGACGTCAGTCAGCAGCCTCTGCTGGATGGCGAAGGTGAGAAAAAGCAAGCTCAGAGCGAGCTTCTGCAGCAGCCGTCGCGATCCTCTGTCTGTCTGTCTGTCTGTTTTCATGCGCAATAAAAAAAGAAAGGACGTCCTGCGTCTGTCTGTCTGTCTGTCTGTCTGTCTGTCTGTTTTCATGAGCAATAAAAAAAGAAAGGACGTCTCACACTAGAAAGTCTGCTGCCGCAGATTTCAGGTAATCTGTTTAAAAAGAGACGCAAACAACGGCGTTTAGTACACGTGGGTCTAGTACTGAGCCTCAGCTGATATCTGCAAGCCTTCTGTTAATTTCCAGAGTTCTGAAAACATGGGTTTTGATGACTTTTGCCAGTTTTCCCATTCCTTTCATAGAGGAGGGAATTTCTGGAGGCTGTTACTCTGCATGTTCCTCGTGTCACCCCTGTGCATTCTTCACTGAGTGTCATGTTGCAGTGAGAGTTGCCGCAAAGCTGATCTGCCATCTGTAATAATAGCAGGGAAATGGAATTTCTGGAGGCTGTTACTCTGCATGTTCCTCGCGTCACCCCTGTGCATTCTTCACTGAGATGTTGCAATGAGAGTTGCCGCAAAGCTGGTCTGCCATCTGTAATAATAGCATGCACAGTCCTTATTTCCCTGGTCATAATTTATCAGCCATTTATCGAAGTTATTCATCCAAACCAAGTGCCTTCAGGCCATCTGGGAGAGGGGCCCCAAGCTGCCTCCGTTGGCAGAGGGAAGGGTTGGCCATCACCCCCTCCGACGGCCCGGTCCACTCCTTGGGGTGGATACTGTTTTTAAGCCAACCCGCCCCCAATCTCCGTGTCTTGTGGGTAGAGACGGGGGTGGCGGGCCCGTCATAGTGTCCTCAGAGGAGAGAAAAGCAGAGCGCTGCTGAGGAAGGCTGAGGTGACAGATGAGCATTACCCCTGTGAGAGGAAACTGCTATGGGCTGAGGCCTTGTAAACCGAGGGGACCAGGAGCTGTAAGCCAGGAGGAGAGGGGAGGCACGGGGTACAGAGTGGCTCTGACCTAGCATTTCCCGACACCCCAGGGCTCAGCATAGAGTGCCACGGTGGGCCCAGGACGTGGGGGATGGGACTGCTAGGTGGCGAGAGAGGAGCTTGGGGACATTGACGTTCACGTGGCAGGCCTGTTGACTTCCAGGCGGTAGGGCCCACATCTTTCCTGGCGCTTCTGTGCGTGGGACGCCATGCGTGTGTGGGGCAGGGAAGGATGGCCGGTAGCCCACACGTCCTTGTGGAAGAGGCCAGCGGTGGCATCTCTGAGCTCACTCATAGGCCCTGCCCCAGAAGGAGAAACTGCTCAGCGTAGCTGTGCACCTTGAAGCGCGGTTGAATAGGCGCCCTTCATTCACCACTGCATTGAAGTGTAGCAGGTCACGCACACACTGACTCATCCGAAGCATGTGGCTTATAAGCGTATCAGTCCTGAAGCCAGGAAATGGCACCCACAGGACCCCTTTGTCCCCCTTGCATCCAGTAACCCCTGTGGGCACCATTTTCCTGACTTCTGGCACCTAGATTAGTTTTGTCTGTTTTTAATTTGAAGCCGTCCAGTCTACTTTTTTATTTTTATGTTTTGTCTGTGAGAGTCCCCCCCCCAGTCACGTGCAGCAATTCACCGTCGTTGCTGTAGGAGCTCCGTCGTATTTAACGCCGCGATTTGTCTGCGGACACTGGGGTTGCGTCCGGTTGTGGGTGTCGCGAACACCCTGGTCCGTGGCGTTGGCGACAGGAGAAGCGATGGCGGGCATGCGGTCAGCGTCCGCTCTCTGCTTTCGCATTTCAGCGGACGCCCGCCGTGGCCTTTGAAAGCGGCTGCACGGGGCTCACGGCCACCAGCAGCGTTTGCTCAGTCCTCGCGTGAGCTGCTTTTTAATTCTGCATTCCGGCAAGGATGTGGCGCCTGTTTTCAGTTCGTGTCGCCTTCCGATTGACCAGGACAGCTCCGAGCATGCGGTCAGCGTCCGCTCTCCGCTTTCGCGAGGGGCCTGTCCCCTCTCACTCGGTTCCCGCGCGGCCCCTGACCCCCTCTTCTGTTTGCACCTGCTCAGGTAATGCCATAAAATCGCGCTCGGTGGACGTGGAGGAGCCTCCGGCCGAGGTGCAGGGCACCCCCGCTCCGTTCGGGACTCGGGGAGAAGAGAGAAGGGCGGTGGCCGTTTCGAGGCTGCGGGAGGCCTTTTCTCTCCGTCACTCGGCAGACAAGCAGCCTCGGGGCCTGAGGCCTGCTGACCTGAGCCGCCTTCCTCGGGGACAGAAGAGCAGCGCCCCGGCCCTCCACCCTTCGGGCGCCCCGTGCCCCCCGATGCCCATCTCCGGCGCCGGCTCCTCGGGGCCTCGGGTGGAGGCGATGAGGTCGGATGGGGGCGAAGTGGACGCGGGGAAGGATTCGGGCCACAGCAGCACCCCAGTCGGCTCCGAGGAGGGGTTCAGCACCCCAGAAACGGGCAGTCGCTCCAGCGGGGACCGTGCAGCCAGCTCCCCCGATGACAGGTTTTCACAAGAAAATGCGGAGTCTTGTGAGAAGTTGCCTGAACCCGAGCATCGTTTTTCAGACGTGAAATGCCATGTTGGCCAAGAAGATAATGGCTATAAATTTAGAGCTTTGCCTCAGCCAGCTGATGTCTCCCCGTCAAACACGAAGCGTTTTAAAAAAGAAGAAATTCCTTTAAATTCCGACATCCCTCGGGAGTCGGTTACTACTCAGGACGTGTCAGTGTCTCAGGTTGATGTGGCTGTGAAAATTAATAAGAAAATGGTGCCCCTTGACTTTTCTATGAGTTCTTTGGTGAAACGGATAAAGCAGTTACATCACCAAGAACAGCAAAGAGAGAGTGAACAGAATTACAGGAAGTTCAGGGCAAAGATTTGCCCTGGAGAAAATCAAGCAGCAGAAGATGAACTGAGAAAAGAGATAAGGTAAAGTTTTCTCCGAAGCGCATTTTTGCTCATTTCAGTGAGCTGCCGTGCAAGCCAAAGGCCGGCCGATCCTTCCAGACTCTGCTTCCGCTCCTCCGGTGGCATTTGCTCTGCTGCGATGTCATCCCGTTGCCCGGGGCTGGGTGTGGCTCTGCCTTGGCACCAGGGTCTGGTCCTCTGGCCCCTCTGCCTGTCAGGGTGGTCCTAATTGGGGTCTTCCCTGCACCGCAGACTTGACATATCCCAAAACGTCAGACTTGCCAGCGCCTCTCTCTCTTCCTCCCCTACCCCCTCTTTTGCTCCCTTCTTGCTCCCTCTCGAAGATTCTAAATTTGGAGTCACCTTTGATTCCACAGATGGGTCACCAGCCTCACCAGTGCGTCCTTGGCGAGGTTTTCTCCACTCAGCTCGATTTCATTGCCTCTCACGTTTCCTGTAAATAACTATTTTACTGGGCAGTTCTGCTGCTTGAAACATTTCAGTTTTTTCCTTAGATTTCTCCTACCGTATATTTTCCATCATCTGAATTAATCGATGCCTTCTTGACACCGACTTGACGTCTCTTCCTGAAGGTTTTCAGCCCACAGTGACTTCTCCCAGCAAGGAATTCATGGCAGTTTTGGTGGATTTCCCACTTTTCATTTCAAGGTGTATTAGGAAAAATTATAACACATAGTCAACCCTGTGATTTCAAGATTGCGTAGGATAAGGCTAAGTGAAAGAGTCAGTTTAAAGAAAAATGTTAATAATACCAATAGAAAACACTGCCACTTTTTTGACCATAATCATGTACGACATCGTGACTTGTTAAAATGTTGAATCCTCTTGAAATACTTAACTTTTATCTTTTAAAACTTTGGTCATTTACTGAGATATGCCGTGTCCTGTACACAATGCAACCCACTAAGTACGCTGAACCTTTATAGCATTTTCAGCCTGGACCACACAGGCTTTGCCTAAGCTAGATGATAAATTCTTCAACAGTGAGTGTTCTACCACGTAATTCCTTTGATATTCCTAGGGCCTAGTTTACACTGAGAAAAGTCTTCAGGAAATAGTTCCTTTAAAAAGTGTATAATTAATGGAGGTGAACTTCGAGTGTGATCTGAGGACTGTGAACTCAGATCCAGTGAAGAGATCCAGTTTCCTTTAGACTTGCACACGCTCACTCACACTCATAGAAAGTATGTGCTTGACAGGGAAAGACACGTACGGTACCCAAATTAAAGCTGGTTGTCTTTTATCTTGAATTCTTTTAGCCCCCTCAGTGAGAGAAATTAATTGTAATTTTAAAATACAGATTTTAATCAACAACCGTTTATTCATCACCTGTTATGGTTCTTGAATTTTTTTTCATCAGAAGAATGATCTTTTAAAATGTCTTATAATTAACATCTTCTACACGCAGTAAAACAATGTTTGCAGAAATGGAAATCATTGGTCAGTTTAACCTGGGATTTATAATCACCAAACTGGACGCGGATATCTTCATAGTGGACCAACACGCGACGGACGAGAAATACAACTTCGAGATGTTACAGCAGCACACAGTTCTCCAGGGTCAGAGGCTTATAGCGTAAGTTCATTTCGGTGTTTAGAATTTTCAGGGTCATTTCAACCCCCAAATTTGAGGTATAATGGCTTACGTGTGTGTCTACATATATTGACATAATTTTTTTTTTTTAGGCGAGGCACCCCTTGGTTGACCTCACAGATTGCAAGGACCTTGTCTGCTTACAATCCCTTATTTTTTTCTTTTTTATGCCCACAGCACCTGGTCTTCCAAGGTGGTCTCCCATTCAAGTACTAACCAGGCCCGACCCTGCTTAGCTTCCGAGATCAGATGGGATCGGGCGTGTTCAGGGTGGCATGGCCATAGATAAATGTTTTTTTTTTTTTGTCATAAGCATCCCCTACGGCAGATTTTTACCCTTTTTACACGATAATTGTACCTGCCATTTCCTGAGTGCTTATTGCGTGCCAGGCACTGTCAAAGCAGTATACGTGTGTTAGTTCTTTTAACTCTCTCCAGCCTAAGAGGTCGTTACTGTTACCACATTTCACAGGTGACAGAACTGAGGCGCACGCACAGAGAGGTTCAACTTAAGTATCAAACCTTTTCAGCTATTTAAAATGTCGATCGCGGGTCGGCCAGAAAATCCTTTTGCTGACGGGCAGTTTGTAGTACGCAGTACGTCTCTCCGTAGACTTTGTGTGTTCAGAGAGACAGCGCTGCCGGTCAGTCCCTCAGCTACAGTAGGTCGGTTCCGGTGACTTGGTAGTCACTGCAGATTTTGATGTCACAGGTGGGGTGATGGTATGTCCTGTAAACCAGAAGTCTTAAGGAAAGTTATAAGAAAAGGTCTTGGATGTTCATTTGGGAAATTAAACTACATAGAGAAATAAACTCAGATCCCAGCAGAAGCAGATCCTGGCACGAAGCAGTCCCTCAGCTAGGTGAATACTCCTAGGTTCCCGAGTTCTCTATTTCCTCTGGAATGTGTTCATTGTGTTTATTTTCGGGAGGAATAAATGGCGATAGTAAAGACTTTTAATAAGCTGCTTTATGACATTTCCTCAGAGGAACGCTCCCCGAGTCCCTCTCTCTCCAGGTTGAGTTTCTCTTGCTCTTTGCTCTCACGGTGCGATTCTCGGTGTAGTTTGCAGTTATAGTGCATTTGGCTGCGTGATCGGCGCCTTCCTCCTCCACGAGACTAGGCTGTGAGGACAGAGGGCGGGTCTTTGCGGGCTCACCAGCCCGTCGCATCCCTTGAGCAGCGTCTGTCTTACTCAGCACTGGTATATCCGGGAGGAGAGATGGCTGGGCTGCCGGATGGACGGATAAATAATGCAGGCAGAGGAAGGTGCGGGATGGCAAAACAAATGTTGTTTATTCTGTTTTCCGATGCAGTGACCTAACCCAGCTTTTCAAATTGTCTTTATTGTGAGGAGGAAAAATAGCATTTTTATGTTCTATTGTTATCTTTAAGGAGAGGAGGGTTCAAAAAAGGACTGAGACCCGGGGTGGGTGGGCAGACTGAGGAACAACAAACTACTATCGATTGTAGTTACTTCTGGAATGAACTTTAAAAAAAAAATTAAAAGGAAATTCTCAGAGACTTCTGTGACAGGAAAGGCACGCAGCTCAATGAAGTCTTGTTATTCATGGTACTTTTTGAAATGCATTCAAGGAATCAGTATTGTCTTTATTTTTCTGCTTGATAGTTAAATGCTTGGTTTCAAGATATGGTTTGAATCTCTCCTCTGTTTTTCAGACCTCAGATTCTCAACTTAACTGCTGTCAATGAAGCTATTCTGATAGAAAATCTGGAGATATTCAGAAAGAATGGTTTTGATTTTATTATCGATGAAAGCGGTAAGTTATTACTTACAACTATAGAACTGTGTCCTTTTAGAGCTGGGGACCATCTTTGCAGTCACGTAGATCAGAGCATTTTATAAGACATGAAAATGGTTCTCCCAAAAGCAATTTAGGTCTGCCCTGTCTTTTAAACGTTCATTACGAGCAGCACGCAGCGGTTTTCAAATAATGGATTTTTCTCCCAATTTTATTCTTTTAGCTCCAGTCACTGAAAGGGCTAAATTGGTTTCCTTGCCAACTAGTAAAAACTGGACCTTTGGACCTCAGGACATAGATGAGCTGATCTTTATGCTCAGCGACAGCCCCGGGGTTATGTGCCGGCCTTCCCGCGTCAGGCAGATGTTTGCCTCCAGAGCCTGTCGGAAGTCGGTAAGTAGAGGAAGCTCCTCCGCCAGGCCTGGGGGTCCGCGCAAACGTGTGGTCCCCAGGGGCCCTCGGTTCCTCTCCTGACCGGTCAGCATTGCTAAGTGTGGCCGTGATCGCCATGGGTCATCGTATGTGCAGAGCCTCATCTCTCCGTGGATACAACACATCTGCACATCTGCGGTGCCTTTGACCCCTAACTCGTAACTATTGCTCTTTCTCTGCTTCCTGTCAAGCGTGTTCTCTCTCAGAGCTTGCACTGAGCCCAGAGCAGTTAGCCAGCCACGCACGCTTTCCTGTGTCCCCGATGGGTAATAACGACATCAGTGGCTAGAGACGTGCACACAAGGTCACTGAGGGCCGTTCAGTCAGCGGGCTTTTCACAGGGGGCAGCACGAAGCTCAGGCCGGTACTGGAGAGTGGGAGCAGTGGTCGGTGGTTAGCCTGGTGTCTGTCCAAGTAAAGTAAGTCACTGTGTTATCGCCTGGCCCACAGGAAAGGCCAGGGTGACAGTCCTCTCTTTATTCAGTAGATATTCCCTGAGCCCCTGCTTTGTGGCTCGCCCTGTTCCAGGTCCTGGGGACACAGAGGCACAAGGCAGATGAGGTCCTCACCCTCGTGGAGCTTATAGTTTAGTGAGGAGAAGTAGATATAAAACAATGACAAGTTCAGATACCGGTAAGATCAGTAAAGTAATCGAAATAGTATCGGGATAGGGAGTGACCCGAGGAAAATGAGGTGAGCAGTTGAGATCGGGTGTCAGGGAAAGGCTGTCTGAGGAGGTGACATCTGAGCTGACACTTGGCAGGTGAGATGAAGCCCCTTGGGTCAGAACTTTCCAAATAGAAGAAATAGCAAGTGTGAGGGCTTGGGGTGTTTGAGCAAAGCCAGAGGCTGAGGCGCATGACTGGGGTTGGGGGGACCAGGATGAGCCCCGCACAGGGTTCAGGGACCCCCGTAGCGTCTCGCCGGCCCTGGTCAGAACCGGGGGGTTTGTGCTGCACGGTGGGGCCGCTGAGGGTCAGCATGGTGGAGAACAGCCAGCGGTAGGTGCCATGACAGGAATGGGGGGTGGGAAAAGCAGCAGCTCTTTTACATTGGCGGGGTAGGTGGGATTAAGAGTCCTGTTCTAATGGGGAGTGCAGTATAGGGAACATAGTCACTAATATGGTGACGGCTGTGTGGTGCCGGGTGGGTGCTGCAGTGATCAGGGGTCACTTCGTAACCACATAAGTGTCTAACCATCGTGCCGAATCCCTGAAGCAATATAGGAAAAGACTCGTGCTTCAGCCAAGTTCTAGTTGGGATTCGGTTGGACGATAAGTGGACGTGTCTGAAACCGTCAGGGGAAGTGTCCGTGCTGGGAACAAAATTTTAGGTGCATGTTATAGCCACGGGATTGGATGAAGTTACCCAAGGGCAGAGTTTAGTTCGAGCAATGACTAGGGCCCCACATCTGACTTTCAGCCACAGGCTTCTTTGAAAAAGACCCAATATTGATCTTCTAATCCTGGAGCTTACGAGTGAGAGTTCGAGCTGGGACTGGCCTGTGCCAATAGCCAGGCAATTAAAATTATGTCTTAATGTGACTCAGATCCTCGGAGCCACAGGCTGCTCCTTCACACCCCACCCTGGCGGGTCCATCCTGCTGTAGCTCTCCTCCGACCTCCAGTGGGTACACCTGCTGCCTGGTGTGGGCTTCCCCGGGCCCCGGGCCCTGTGCTCCGGCCTGTCCGGCCTGCCTGCCCTTCAGCCCTCCTGCCCTTCAGCCCGTCTGCTGTGCCTGTCTGCCGACCAGCCGCTCTGGCCTCCTTCCCACCTCGGGCCCTTTGCGCTTGTCTGTCTGCTGGATTCCTCACCCCACAGACCTTCACGGACTGGGCTTCCTCCTGTCCTCGGAAGAAGCAGCCCCTCCGGGCTCAGCCCCCTGGGCCATACTTGTCTTGTTCTTCTGTTAATTTGTCTGTTGTCTGTCTTCCTCCAATGTGGCAGAGCCCGACCCTGCATCCTGCTGCCCTATATATCTCGCCTCTAGGACTGTGCCTGGCACATGGAAGAAAGGTGGCAGGTTCGGGCTTGTCTCCTCTCACCACCTCCCTGGTCTTGAGGGTCTCAGTTTCTCTGCTCGCTGTGGCATCTGCTCGTCTCTGTGTATAGGTCTGATAGTGACATGTGCTATGGAGAAAAAGCAGGGTGAGCGCTAGAACAGACAGGGAGAGCTTGAGAGGCCGCAGGGACATTTGAGCAGAAGCCTGAACGAAGAGGAAGTGAGACATGCAAATATTGGCAGAGTCTCCCCGGGAGAGGGCACAGCCAGTACCAAGGTCCTGAGGAGGTGCTCGCTTTATGTACTTGTGCAAGAGGAAAGGGGTGCCAGTGAGGGCCGAATCAGGTGATGCACTTGGGCATTTATTCAGGTGAGAGGGGAGGGCCGGGGGGAGGAGCCACGTGACCTGACAGGCCTTTAGGAGGAATGACTGGCGGTAGCATGCAGACCCGTGGAAGAGGACGGGAGTGGGGAGCAGGGAGGCCGTTAGGAGGCTGTGTCGGTAGCCCAGGTGAGAGGCAGGGCAGCTGGGATGGAGGGAGAGCTGGAGGCGCCGAGGCCGGTGGGACTCTGGACAGGTGTGGTCAGCGTCTCCGGTAAAGGTGCGCTGCTGCGAAGGAGCTCGGAGGGGCGGGACCTCACGGGAAGGTGGGGGGCTGAGCTATTAGGAGGCGGGGCTCTCTGCGGGAAGGTTTTCCAGGGAGTGTTTCTCAGTTGCAATCTTGTCCAGCTTTGTTTTCGAGAAACAGATGTCTGAAGAGTTGCTATTCTAATCAGAACGGAGTCACACTTTATACCGTTGTTCTCATATTCAGGTGATGATCGGAACTGCTCTTAACACAGGTGAGATGAAGAAACTCATCACCCACATGGGTGAGATGGACCATCCCTGGAACTGTCCCCACGGAAGGCCGACCATGAGACACATTGCCAATCTGGATGTCATTTCCCAAAACTGACATGTTTTTCATTGAACTATAAATCTTATTGCAGATTTTTCTGCTTTGAAAGGCAGGGTTTTAGTCTTTTGTTTTTGTTTCAAAGTTAACTGACTACTTTAAAAAAAGTACCAGAGCCGTTTAGAAATGGCCTCGCGAACCTTTTAGAACCGTGTGGAGCATGGCTTGCCTTGTTTTTCTGTTCCGCATTTGAGTGTGTGTGCGTGTGTGTGTGTGTGTCTGTGCGTGTCTATGTGCATTCAGGCAAGAGCATGTTTTACAGAACTAGGAAGAGCACTTTGGAAGTTACTCAGGCCTTTGCTTTGGCCCAGCATATTTTAGGCTTCTGTTTTAAGCACTTGATGATTAAATTTGCAGTGGTTTAATTTCACAAATTTAAAATTATGGTCTTTTGAGGTTAGTGGTTTTTATCATGAGACACATTAAATTAAAACAAAACAAAACCAGGAAGAATCCAGAAAACTCAACTGGGACTCTCTGCCTAGCTGGGAAAAACGACCTGGTGGGGCTGGAGTCATGGTTTTTAAATATTTCCTGCTGCTGCTGGGGCGTCACAGCCCTGTTGTAGGTGAGAGGAAATAAAAGGTTCTCTGTTGCCTGTAACTTTGATGCTGTGATGTGGTCTCCTTGGGGTGTGACCTGTGAGAGATTCTAGTTACTGGCTGAGTGGTGCTAGAGATAGAAGGATCCCCGTGTGCTGTGTCAAATGAGTTTTCATGGACTCTGCAAAGAATGCAAGTAAAAATGCCCTCTGCGGAGCCCCCTGAGTCCCAGCAGGGGTCAGGGTACAGTACGTGGCAGGTGCACACTACATCCCTGCCCCCACAGTGGGCCTCCTGGAGAGAGAGCTTCCAGTTACAAACTTAGAATTCCTTGGGTGTAACGAGACAGCCAGGTAGTAATTACCAAGTATCATGTCGAGCACTAGGCTGTTGTGCCAGTCTGCAGGGTCTCATTTAATATTTGCAAGAACTCTGCAAACGGGTTTCTGGTAGGCAGGCCCTCCAAAGATGGCAGTGGCCTAATCCCAGAACCCTTGAATATGTGACCTAAACGGCCAAAGAGGGGCTTGTAAGTGTGATTAAGGATGGGCCGTGAAATGGGGAGAGTGTCCTGGATTGCTGGGCTGGGGCGAGGCGGGGAGGCAACCTATCCCATGACATCGAGAACCTTTCCCAGCTGGACCAAAGAGATGCAACGTGGCTGACTTAGGGAAGAAGGCAGCCTCTAGAAGCTGGAAAAGGCAAGGGAATAGATTCTCCCCTGGAGCTGGCAGGAGGACCAGCCCTGCTGGACGCCTAACTTACAGAACCGTGAGGTGGTGAACTTGAATTGCTTTAAGCCACCAAGTAAGTTCGGGGTAGTTTGTTTAAAGCAATGGAAGACTAACGCCTGACCGAGTTAATTATTCCCATGTTACGGGGAACATAAAGGCTGAGAGAGGCCACGTGGCAATGAGCAGAGCCAGAAAAACCCAGGTCAGGTGCGTCCAGCTCCAGATTTCCATCTGGCCTGGATCAGAAGGGCACAGAGCACTGATGCTCCGCAGCTTCTTGGAGGCGTGGTGGCCCCTTTAAGGATGGGGCGGGGCTCGCGGTTGCCTGGAGACCGACCCAGTCAGGACGCGCAGGTCCCGCATCGCCACCGCTGGGCCTGGGGGAGCCAGCTGAGCGTCTGGAGCTTGGTGGGCACCCGGAGCGGGATCCCAGCGTCCCCGGCCGGTGGTCCTTTGTCCGCCACGGCGGACGTGACAGCCAGTGCCGGCTCTTCCTCCGCTTACCTGACCGGACTCCCAGTACCTGGGCAGGTGCATGGTGGTGGAGGAGGGCTTTGGGGAGGGGCAGAAAGTGCGGGGACCCCCAGGCTCAGAATGCAGCTCCTTCTGCGCTGCCTCAGGAAAGAATAAACAGTCACGAGAATACGGTGTCAAGCCAGGGAGGACAGAGGAAACAAGTTAATAGGAAACATGCCCTGAGAAACGAAACTTGCCTCACTCGTAGTTCAGATGTCTCTCTGATCGGAGTTGAGAGGTGAGAGCAGCTCGCTTCGCAGCCCGACAGTGACGGGCGAGGGTGGGGGCTGGAAAGAGTATCGGGGTTTTGAAGGAAGAGAGAAGCAGGACATGAGTGTAAGAGCCAAGCCGGAGGAGGCGATGAGCAGCCGGCAGGTGGGCCGTCCGAGGATGCCGTCCACCCGGAGCGGGGCATGGGGAGCCCTCTGCACCCTTGGGGCAAGTGAAGAGGGACCTCGCCCTGCCCTCCAGGACTCATCTGTGCGTCCTGTGCTTTGGGAGGCTTTCCGTGAGGCCAGATTTACAGGGCTTTGGAAACCGCGTCTTCGGAGCCCCGCCCCTCAGCTCTGACCTTGGGCGAATGATTAGCAAGCACGCAGTTTCCTGTCTGGCCCTGGAGGCGCTCAGTCAGCGGCAGTGCTGGCATGGGGAGTAGGCGCCGAGGATTTCAAGTTCAAAAATAGGAAAGCGACATGAAGTAATCACTCTGTGATTGTGTGCGCTTTTCCATGCTTTAGAAATGTTTTGTGCCTCAATCTATTTAACTCTTATAAGGAAACTAGGTATATTATTCCTTTTTGATATCTGAAGCAGGGCATCAAGTAACTTGCTCCAGAGCACACGGCTGTTAAAAGGTGGAGCCTGAGTCCAGCTCTGAGCACTTGGCCACACTGACATATTAGGGGACAAGCTTTTAAAGTGTGAACTGCCAGCATGTAGGACCTTACGGGATGAGTAGCCATTTTTCGTGGACAGGATTATCGATCTCACTGAAAGACTGTTTGAAAATAGTAGATGTGGTTCCAATTTAAAAAATTTTAGAAACAACCAATGCAATATTACGGCTGCATTTTTATAAATGGGTGGCACTTGTTACTTGTAGCTTTTCAGGCTTTGGAAGAGAATGAGAATGGCATTGGGCTGTAAAGCGAAACTTTTAACTTCAAGTGAAATCCTCAAGTATATCTCACTGAAAGACTGTTTGAAAATAGTAGATGTGGTTCCAATTTAAAAAATTTTAGAAACAACCAATGCAATATTACGGCTGCATTTTTATAAATGGGTGGCACTTGTTACTTGTAGCTTTTCAGGCTTTGGAAGAGAATGAGAATGGCATTGGGCTGTAAAGCGAAACTTTTAACTTCAAGTGAAATCCTCAAGTATTTAGACATACTTTTTTTTTTTTTTTTCCAGATAAAACTCATCAGTGCCCTGAAACGAACGGCTCTCAGCCAAGGAATCACGTGATCCGCATATAAACGGACATCCAAGGTGATGGTGAAGGAAAAGAAAAAAGCAGACAAGAAAGGGGAGAAGTTCTCCCACTCGCCCTCATCTCTCTTTGATTATCCGGAGGTTTCCAAACAAAATGGCAATGCCGCGAAGCCCGAAGTGTCCCCCAGCGCTATCCCACCCTTGGAAATGCAGCTCAGTGAACCGGGACCCAAAAGAGAGTCCAAAGACGAAAGTCCAAAGGTTGAAGACATCAGTGGATATGAAGAGCCCATTCTGACCAAGCTCATCGTTGAAAGGTGATCTCGGCGGGAGGCTTTGTCTGTGTTCTTTTCTACCCTGCTAAGCTCTGTCTTCTCCCCATACCTTCTCCCTCCCTCCTTCCCCACCTTCCTCCCTCCTTCCCTCCCCACCGCTCTCTCTCTCTCTCTCTCTCTCTCTCTCATATTGCAGCTTCACCTGCCATTCATTACCGCTTGACTGGGCTTCTGGACTCTGCTTCTGGTCTCTCTCCCGAGGCCTGTATAGATTTACCTTTCAAATGCACGGCCCCGTTTTAACACATCACTCCCTGTATTAGTTACCTATGTAACAAATTACCCTAAAACATGACAATTAAAACACAGATATCGTCTCACACCGTGTATGGGGGTCAGGAGTCTGGAAGCAGCTTGGCCGGATGGTGCTGGGTTTCAGGATCTCATGAGATTCAGCCAAGATGTCAACCAGGGCTGTCGTCCTCTGCAGGCTTGGCTGGCCGGACACGTGCTCTGCTTTCAGAGAGGCTTCGTGGCACGGCTGCCGACAGTTCCTTGTCACACGGACCCTCCCCACAGGGTTGCTTGAGTGTCTTCGCGACGTGGCAGCTGGCTTCCCCAGAGAATGGCTCGGGAGAGCAAAAGCAGAAGCCACGTGTTTTTTGACTTAGTCTCAATGTCACTGTCATTGCTGCAACATCCCGGTGGTCACAGAGGTCATCTCTGTCCTGTGTGGGAGTTGACTCCACGTGGGCGTGACTCACCCAAGGGGAGAATTCTGGGAGCTGTTTGGAGCCTGACCAGCACCCTCCTCTTAAAAACTTAGTTCTTTTCCATTGTCTACAGAATAAAACGCCTTAGCCGGCCTCTCTCCTCCCAAACACCGGAGCAGAACGCGGCTGGACTTGTCCCCATAAACCCGTTTATTTCTATCTTTGCTTACAAAAAGCGCCCTTCCTGGAAGGTCTGTCCCTCCTTTCTAAGAGACCAAATCTCACCCACTCTTCAAGGTCCAACCTTTTCCATGAATTCTTCCCAAGAGGAAGTCACTGTCCTCAAAACTTACACTTAGCACTTTCTATTATGCGTTAACTATAGACCTACTATATATTACTTTCTATTACATGTATATTATGTGTGAATTACTCGAATTTGTCTATAGATCTCAACTTTTCTGCCAGGCTGAAATTCCCTTCATAGCAGAGATACACTCCGAGTATCAAACGCCAGACCTCAGGCCCAGCAGGGACTCAGTCAACATTTCTGGTTTATCGATGAGTTCCTGTATGCCGGCTCTGGGTTGAGCACTATAGAAGGATATTAAAAAGTAGGAAATATGGTCTATATTTAAGTTCCTTGACCTTCCCCATTAACTAGAACCTCCAAAACAATATTGAATCCTGAGTGATAAAAGCAGGCAATCCCATTCATGTTCCCGATTTTAATGAAACTGATTTCAGTATTTTACTCTTAAAAATCATGTATGCGATTGTGTTTTCACAGGCTATTCTTGCTTAAGTGCTTTCCTCATAATATTCATTACTTGGAATTTTTAAAGAAACGATTGCTGAATTTTTATCAAATACCTTTCTGGCATCTTGATTTAGTGATGTAATGAATTATATGTATAGATTTTCTGTGTTTAATCTTCCTTGTATTTTCGGAATGAGCCCAGTTTGCTCATGGCTGTCACAGGCTCGCTCACCTCAGAGCCTAGGGATGAGCTAGGCGATCAATCACAGATCATCCAGTCAGTTCCGAGTTAAGAATCTGGTCAGTGTTCTCGGTACCTGCCTCGCCCAAAGCCAGCACGTCAGCAAGCCCTTGGGGCTCCGTGCTGAGAATATTATATTAGAAAAATCAAAAGAGAATCAGTCAAATGTACATAACACAAAGTTTACTATTTTAACCGTTTTTAAGTGTACAATTCAGTGGCATTAAGTCCCCTTACCATGTTGTGTAACCATCACAACTATCCACTTAAACACTTTTTCTTCACTCCAGAGAAACTGCCCAGAATAGACGGTAACCTTCCATGCCGCCCCCCGCCCATGCCCCCCGCACCCCACGGCTTCCTCCTGGCAGCTGCTCTGCCCACGGTCTTTCCTCCACACAGGAGCCGGAGTCATCTTTTTAAGAAATAAATCTGATCTTGTTCAGCTCACCTCTTAAAACGCTCTCACGATTCCTCCTATAGCTTTGGTCTTCATTCCAGCCCACCGCTCCCGCCCTGCCTGGGGCTGCCCTCCTGCTGCCTCCTCTGACTGTCCCCTGCCCTCTCTCCCTCCCTCCACCTGCTGCTCTCCTGTCTCTTGGCTGAACCTGAGCCGCCAGGCTCTCCTGCCTCCGGGCCTTTGCACTTGCTGTTCCCACTTCTTGGGATCCTCTTCCCAAGGATCTTCTCATGGACGTTTGTCTCTAGTCCTTCCGGTCTCAGTATGGCTCTCGTGTCCTCGGCGAGGCCTCCCCACTTCCACAAAAATCGGACACGATCCGGCATCACCTCGTTTTCTGTCGACTGTCTGTCTCTCCTCGGTGAGCCGGAAGCTCCCGAGGGCAAGAACTTTCCAGCATCACTGCCCTAGCCCCGGCCCTTAGAAGGGGGCGGGCATGGGGTGGCCCTCGGCGGGCGGGGGATGTGCGTGTTGAGTGAATGAGTTTGAGATGTGCTTCTTCATTCCCGTTACTGGTGCATCTTAACCCGCTGTCACTTAGATGTACGCACACCATTCGTTACCGGGAACTTTCTTTATTTCCCTGTAGCTACGAAGGGGAAAAAGTCCGCGGACTCTACGAGGGAGAAGGCTTTGCCGTCTTCCAAGGAGGCTGTACCTACCAAGTGAGCTCGGCGTTCGGGGAGTGGGCGGGGAGGAAGGTGTGGGGTGACCGTTTTAGATTTGTGTCTTCGGAAAGGTCCGCTGAGTCTTCGAAAGAAATTAGAAGTACTTAATGCCGACTTTGTTTTGAACCGATTATATATTTTGAGTTAAAAACATGGCTCAGTACAACCGAAGTAGTCATTTTAGATTTTTTTCCTTTCCTGATTTTATTGTGCAAACCACACTAAGGACACTGCGGTAAATCACGAAGAGTAAAATCCCAGTATCATCAGCCTTTTGCCGTAAATGTTTTCGATTTGCTATGTTCCTTGTAGTCCCTGAACGGAGGTATCAGAGTATTTTCACACGGGCGTATCCATTTTGTAGATAGCATCGTCTTGGACCTTTTTCCAAGAATCTTTCCTTCTCTGTATTGCCACGTGGTTTCATAACTTAAATTGTTTTATTGTGGTAAAATGGATATAACATCAAACTTACCACTTGGACCATTTGCAAGCGCCCAGTTTGGTGGCGGTGAGCGCCCTTACCATGCTGTGCAGCCGTCCCCACCGTCCCTCCCCAGGCCTTCCGCATCGGCCCGAGCTCATTCCAGACCCATCCAAAGCCAGCGCCCCATTCCCGCCTCCGTAACTTTAAACGGTGCATATAGTGTTCTGATTCACTATTCCCAACTGTCGTGGGATACTTTGGGGGTGTTTTCGTTTTTTGCCTTTATTAATAATGGATTCCTTCAGATCATCAAAGCGATACGTGATTCTCACAGAACGCCTCTCTGTGGTCGAGGCCGTGGCATGGGTTTTAGTACCCATGTTTTGCCCCTTTAACATACAACACGTTCATTTTCCCGTGTCACAAAAACTGCAAAAAAAAAACATGGACGCGGACTGGATTTACAGCCCACGTCTAGCAACCGCACAGGACTGCCCGGCGTCGGGTTTAGGGAGCTGGGCTTTTCTAACTCCTCCTCGGATCCTTTTTGGAACGGGGTGACGCCGGTGCGGTGCCAGCTCCAGAGAGGGCTCTGTCGCCGTCGCTGAATGAGTAGACAAGCGTGTCACACGGATGGAAGGGGAAGCGGGGCTGAGCCCACGGGTGGCCTGGTGTTTTACATGTTGTCTCGTGAAACCGGCGACGGCTCCTAAGGGTTTGTTGTTCTGTTTCGAAGGGCATGTTTTCAGAAGGACTCATGCATGGACAAGGGACTTACATTTGGGCCGATGGATTGAAGTATGAGGTAAAGCGTGTCATACGTCATAGTTCTGAACTGTCATTGTGAGACTTAATGGTCAGGTCCCCACAACTAAACATACGACTTTATAAAAGTAATTCGGCACAGAGGTTAAAGCCACAGAACCAAAGAACATAGGCGAAAAGTAACTCGCTACTGCCTGGGGCCCTCTGGTGTTGTCATCTGTACGTTCTAGAGGGTTCTGTGCGTGTGCTTGGCCTCGCCTGCTTTTTACAGACGCAAATAGTTTACTATACACTCTCTTCTGTACCTTCATTTTGCAGAGCTCACCCCATATCCATTCCTCCTGACCTCCCTCTTTTTACTGTCTGCTTGTGTTTCGTTATGGGGAATCCATCTTGCTGGCTGAGGGGAATACGTATTTTTAAATTGGCTGCTAGAACCAAGCTGCCCCCCAAGAAAGGGCCAGCTCTTC
>NW_006431919.1:19907145-19922237 GCF_000325575.1 Pteropus alecto | reverse complement strand
AACCGCTATTCTAGGAATCACAGTTGCGAAGCTGCCGCCCCTGGGGGTGTCTGTAAGTGGTAGTGAAGCTGTTTAAAGCACACGTTCAAATAACAGCCAGGTGAGGGAAACCGAGGCAGGTTTGGGTCACGTGGGCAGCAAACTGGAGCCGGATAGGGAGAGCAGAGAGGTCGACTCTTGCCATCACGGAGGGGAGGGGAGGGGACCGCCAAGGCCCTGGGGACCCCGAGGGTTGGGCCCCAACAGTTTGGGGCCAGACTTTCTTGGGGAGCCCCCGCCCCCACAGCCCTGCTGGTCTCGCAGGCACAGGCCCCTCACAGCGGTGGTCAGGAGGCGTCTCCCGGGAGGCCAGCTGGCCTCGTGGGCCGGCAGGCCCTGCCACACCGTCCTCTCTCCTCTGCTGACTGGCTGCCTCGGGCGAGTTCACTTCTGGAAGAGAACTGGGTGGCTCTGGGTCGTGAAGCGTTGAGCTTTAGGGGCTCCATGTGTCCTGGGCTTCAGCACAGCGGATTTTCTGGAAGGTGCCCGGGGGACAGGCCACTGACTGACGTGTCCACAGGACATCTTGATGAACCCCACGCAGGAACTCGGGCACCCAGCGGTCACTAAGCCTGGCCGAGGGAATTGGCGTCCTCGGAGGGAGTTCCAAGGATCCGAGTTCCCAAGGCCGGGGCAGGGGAAGCCACCACTTTAGCATGTCACCTGCTTGCTGCTCAGTGCTCGGTCTGCATACAGCCTTCCAGGCGTTTCTTTCTGTCCCGACTTCTCCCCAGTGGAGGCGTTGGATGGGACATGCAGAGGAGGAAGGGGGAGGGTGGCCGCTGGGGGATGGGGAACTGTTTCCAGGACTAGTGGCGGCAGTCGGGGATGCGTCTCGGCGTCGGGGGGTCTCTCCACTGCTGCCTTTCTGTCACTCTAATGGCCATTTTGGCTTAGGGGGAATTCGTGAAGAACATCCCCATGAACCACGGTGTGTACACGTGGCTGGACGGCAGCACCTACGAAGGGGAAGTGACAAACGGCCTGAGGAACGGATTCGGGATGTTCAAGTGCAGCACGCAGCCCGTGTCCTACATCGGCCACTGGTGCCATGGCAGGAGACACGGGAAGGTGGGTGAAGCAGCCACGCGACGGCCGGCTGGGAAGGAACGGACGGTCACGGAGGGTGGGAAGTGCGGGCGGTTGACGTAAATTCACTGTTTTGTTTATCGAGGCGAAATCCGCATCCCATGATATTAACCATCTAGCGTAAGCAAGTCAGCGGCATTTAGCACATTCACCATGTCGTACAAACACCGGCTCTGTCTGGCCCCCAAACATTTCTGCGCTCCGGAATGAACCGCATCCATGACCGTGAGGTGGTGCCGCCCCAACCCCCCGCCTTCCAGTCCCCCCCGCCTGCTTTCTGTCTCTGCGAGCCTCCACGGGTTTACCCATTCTGAACCTTTCACGTGACTAGAATGGTACAAGAGGCGACCTTTCGTGTGGAGAGACCCCCTGATGCCGAGACGCGTCCCTGACTGCCGCCACTAGTCCTGGAAACAGTTCCCCATCCCCCACTTCTCCCGCCCAGGCTGGAGGCATGTCATCCCTCTTTATGGCTGAATAATAATTGTTATTCATAATAACAACGTTTATCTGTTGTGGGGCGTGTGGGCTGTTTCCATCCTTTGGTGCCTGTGACTAGTGCTGCTACGAACGTGGACAAGGACTCGTCTAGGTCCTTCGGTTCTTTCGGGCGTGTACATAGGAGTGGGATCGCTGGGTCACATGGTGACTCCGCGGTTAACACTTTGAAGAACTGTCAAACTCTTTTCCACAGTGGCTGCACCATTTTACAGTTTCCTGGCAATGCAGGTTATTTAAATTCCCTCTTAAGCAAGGTGGTTGTTTTTGGTACTGTCGTTTAGTTTTTGTATGGGATGATAAAATGCTCGGCAATGTTTTTCGAGAATATCATAAGAAAAATTCAACCGTTATAATCATCCCTTTACTCAGATTTAATTGTTCCATTCTGTTCTGTTTGTTTGTTGGTTGGTTGGTTTGTTTTAGCTCATAGCAGATCAGCTCAGACATATTGGAGGGGTTGGGGATGGTGATTTCTAGATGGAGGCACCTTACAGCTGCTCGAAGAAACAGGTCAGCTTGATGATGAAGGAGAAAATCTGCAAGTCACACACACACACACACACACACACACACACACTCACTCACACTCACACTCACTCAGAGATAAATCAGTGAATAAACAAGCAATTTGAGGCCATTCGGTGCAGATCTGAATACCTTGCCCCGTGGCTGGTCCCTTACGAGGGAGCCATCAAAGACAGGTGATCGAAGACAGGTTATGCCGTGTTCACTTATCCTTGGAGGCAGTAAAGTAAGCTGCCAAAGTGGATAAGATAAAAATGCATAGTTTAGACTCCTTAGATTCATATATATATTTTATCTTTACCTTTAAAAAAGCGTTTGTTTTATGAGGATTTTAAAAAATGATCTTATTTGTTTTAGGGCTCCATTTATTACAATCAAGAGGGTACCTCTTGGTACGAGGGGGACTGGGTCTACAACATCAAAAAGGGCTGGGGAATAAGATGGTAGGTATCATCGCTTCTCGTCTGGGATGTGGGCCCAAACGGTGTCACTTAGGCTGTTTAAAGGTGAGTTGCAGAAATCAGGGAGCACGTCGTCTACGTGGGCAGGCTGGAATATTTAAATTAGCCTCAATATAATCTCCATGGCGATGAAAATATGCTACGGAAAATTTAGGAAAGCATCGTAATAAATGATGTCTAATCGTTCTGTTTTTACTGTATGGTGTGTAGAAACTGCCTTTCTTCAGTTTCTGTGTTAATCAGGGCTCTCTGATTAGTTTTATAGTTTCTGAAGAATGCTAACACATTTGCTCGATTTTAGATTGAGCTAACAGAGTCAGATATTTTAAAGATTAAAATATTTGGGGGCAAAATATTAACTAATCATAGTACTCCACGGAATTCTTTTAAAAAGATTTTAAATCCCTGCTCCTACCCATTTTGTCAATTTAATAAATGATCGGAAAGTTTCAGTGCTTAATTCTCCCCCCTAAGATGATTATTTTTACCGACCACAAGGCTCACCCATCGAATTTAAATACTTGGCTTGGATATCTAGAACAGTTAAAAGAAAGTCTTGAAGGTAAATGTTGCATAGGACATAACTGATGGTTTTCAATTTTTTTCTTCTTCTTCTTTTGTCCTAGTTACAAATCTGGAAACATATACGAGGGTCAGTGGGAAGACAACATGCGCCACGGGGAAGGCAGGATGAGGTGGCTGACCACTAACGAAGAGTACACTGGCCGGTGGGAGCGAGGCATCCAGGTACCGCGCCCGCTGGCTTTGGAGGCGCGGACGCGGAGGCGGACGCTCCGCTGCGCCACAGCACATCTGTTATTGGGTGGGAGTGTGGTCTGCTAAGTTTAGAAACTCAATTAGGATTCACTGGTCTCAGCCAGCCTTGGTGCTGCTTTGTTATTTGGTTCTCTCTAGAGGTCTTCCACACAAGCTGGGTTCTGCCATTGGTGAAGCCATAATGCACAGGGCTCCCGTAAGGACCGACACCGTGATTCACTCATTAGAAGCTGTGCGCTTGCACAGAAAAGCTTTATGTAGTTAATGACATACAGTTTGTATAGCTAGGATCTTCTGATGATATCTTGTGTGTATTAATCTGGTAACCAGGGACCTTGCAAAACTCATGATAGTTCTAGTCATTTCGTTGCAGATTCTTTGAGATTTTTTTATGTAGACAATCATATTGTCTGTAAATAGCCCACCTTGCACCTCTCTTTCTAACCTGTGTGCCATTTGCCTCTCTTGCCTCTTCATTGGCTAAGCGCTGCAGTGTGATACTGAATAGGAGTGGGCAGTGTATATCCTCACATCATTCCTGATCTTGGTGGGAGAGAATTCAGTCTTTTATCAAGGGTGATGTTAGCTGTAGGTTTTTCATAGATGCCCTTTATCAATCAGATCGAGGAAGTTTTTGTTAGTTTTTAATTTACTTACAGTTTTATTTATCATGAATGGACGTTGCATTTTTGTCCGATGCCTTTTCTGCTTCTAGGTAGACGATCGTGTGGTTTTTCTCCTCTAGTCTGCTGATGGGTTGAATTACACTGATTGGTTTTCAAATGTTGAACCATCCTTGCATTCCTGGGATAAACGCAACTTCGTCACGATATTATCTCTTTTATATCTTGATGCATTCGATTTCCTAATACTTTGCTGAGAATTCTTGTGTCTCCGTTCATGAGGGATTTTGAGCTATAGTATTCTTTGTCAGCTTTCAGTCATCAGGATAATGTTGGCCTCATCAAATGAGTGTTCTCTTTTCTTCAGTTTTCTGAAAGTTTGTTACATTGGTATTATCTCTTCCTTATCAGGTTAGCTGAATATGCCAGTGAAGCCTTCTGGGCCGGAGTTATCCTCGCGGGAAGATTAACTATAAATTAACTATATGTTAACTAAAATGTATTTCTTTAATAAATAATATGCTAGTCAAGTTATCCATTTCTTCTTGAGTAAGCTTTGGAAGTTTGTGTTATTGAAGGACACGATCCTTCATAGAAATTGTTAAATTTATTGGCATAAGGTTGATGAGAATATTCACTTAATATTTTAACATACGTGGGATCCATACGGATGTCCCCCCTCTCGTTTGATATTAGTAACTTGTGTTTTCATCAGTCTTGCTAGAGATGTATCGATTTCATTAAAATTCTCAAAGAGCCAGTTTTAGTTGATTTTCTCTGATGTTTTTCAGTTTTCACTTTGATATCTGCTCTCTGTTAGTACTTTGTTCAATTCCCTGCTTTCAATACTTTTTGCTGTATACCCAGAAGTTACAGAATGGTATATATAGAATCATTCCATTGTTGAAAAAGTTGTGTGTATATTCATATGCACATATAATGTGTCGAGTTAGTATATATGATAAATATATGCCTGGGGAAAATACAGACGAATGCTCAAACCCAAGCAGTGGTCACTCTGGACAGTGGAATTGAGGAGGGGGTATTTCTATCAATCTGTATGTTAAAAATAAATAACATTTTAAATGACAATGAAAATAATCAGTACCAAGCCAGGCATTTGCTATGAACTGTCTTCAATCTTTATACCCAACCTTCAGGGTTGGTGTTATTTCCATTTTACAGGTGAAATCCAGAGGATTTAAATGATTTGCCTTAGGTCCGAAGGCTGGTTAGTGAGTAGCTGAGCCAAGACTGAACCCAGTTCTGTATGACCCCAAGGTCTACGTTCTCTGCCTCTTCAAACGAGTCATTGCATTTAATCCATACTTAATTGCAAATGGGCTCAGGTAAAAAGAGGTGCTACTTTGAGCATATCTCATGGAAATTTCTTTCCTTTTCAGAATGGCTTTGGAACCCACACGTGGTTTCTGAAGCGGATCCCCAACTCCCAGTACCCTCTGAGAAATGAGTACATAGGAAGCTTCGTGAACGGGTACCGGCACGGCCGTGGGAAGTTTTACTATGCCAGCGGGGCCATGTACGAGGGAGAATGGGTCTCCAACAGAAAGCATGGCGTGGTGAGTGCAGCCCTGTGAGGAGCGTGTTTTGAAGATTAGGTGAAGTGCTGGAAATACGGTAAAAGGTGTGACGTTCTCTACCCGGTAAAGCGCATTATCCGTTCTGCATAGGGTAACTTACTGTTTCATTAAGAATTTTAAAATAATTGCCAACATATCGATTTCCTGTATATTTAGAGGTTATTTAATTAGTTTGTGGTGAGTGTGTGTGTGTGTGCGTGTGTGTGTGTGTGTGTGTTTGGGTGGTTTTGGTTGCAAGTAACAGGAAATCTAGCTTAATCTTCCCTGAATGATGACAACGTGGGCTTCCGGGTTGGTTTGATTCAGCAGCTCGGTGATGTCAAGGTTCTTCCTCCGTGTATCGATGATGTCCCCTGCCATGTCAGCTTCACCCTGATGCTGCCCCTCCCTCATGATCGCAGTATGGCTGCTGTGCTTCCAGACTTCACATCCACACACCGCGCCAAGTAGAAGGAGAGAAGAAACTTTCTCGAGAAGCTTTCCGCAAATGTCTTGAATGTCACTGAGCTGAACTGGGTCATTTGCCCGTCTCCGACTCAGACTCACTATTGGCCTGGGTTTGACAAATCTCAAGAGAATCCCTAGACCGTGATGGGCATTCTGCTGGTCGCTAGCGTAGTTTAATATACATTCTGTGACCTACGGGTGCTTAAAGTTGGGGAGAGGACGTGGGGCAGATACAGCGAGAAGAGAGGAGGGGAGGAGAGGAGAGAGAGAAGGAGAATCAGGAGGTGGAGGAGGAGAGAGGGTTTACACAGGGACACGAGACTCCGGGAAGCCGATTACCTGTGGACTGAGTGCATATCTTAAAAACAAAACCCCCAAACCCTTGAAAACGCTGTCCATGTACGCTTACCAACGGTTTTCTAAGAGAACTTTTCCTGCCCTTCCAAAGTCACGTTTCTCTCTGCAGGGCCGACTGACGTTCAAGAACGGGCGTGTGTATGACGGCCTGTTTGCCAACGACCACATAGTGGAGTTCCCAAACCTCGACGCTGAACCGATAGATTATCCAGACCTGTCCTCAGAACCTGCCTCTTGGAGCCAGTGTCTAGCATCTTCCACCAGTGCTGGTAGGGAGTGTTCACCTGTCGGTAGAAAGTAAATTAATCTATATTATCTGTGGTATCCAGCTATCAAAACATACCTGATACTTCAGAAAACAGGAATTTCCCATGAGCAACTGCTTTCTCAGTAGGTTTTTTTCCTGAATACGCTCGTGTCACACTTGTGTGGAAAATTATTTTGACATAACGTAACGCTGGAGAAATTTGAACAGTGCTTTTCACAGTTATCCCCTATATCTGCCTTTATTTGCTAGAAATCATCAGAAAGCTGGATGGCAGTGAAAGTAATTCAGTGTTAGGATCGAACATCGAGCTGGACCTAGATTTGCTGCTGAGCACGTACCCCAAGAAGGACCAGCCGGAGGAAAAGAAGCAGGTAAAAACCTTTGTCCTGTTATCAGTTTATATTACAGGCTTAAATATTCGCCAGACTCCTGGGAGAATAAGGCTGATGACTGCCTTCATGGACTGACTTTTACGTGCCTGACGGATGCTTTGAGCGTTATCATTCCGGTTAATTTGCAAGGCAACCCTGGGAGTGAGCAGGCTTTGTGAGGGAACGGAAACTCGATGGTGGGACTTGGGGACTCACTCAGAGCCTCAGAGCCCAAAGGGTCGAGTCACCTCCACTCCCAGACCTGTCTGAGAGCTTAGTTTGGGGCCGCCTTGCCCCCGCAGGACATTAATTTTGCTGTGCGTCATCACGGGGCTGATGGGATTCAAAGACCTTCAAACCCTCAGAAATTGTTAGAATCTAGAAATCCTTAGAGGAAAAAAAACTACCTGTACCTGGAACTCATACGATTAGCATGCGGCAAATCAGAGCCACCATATCACGCTCTGGTGTCTTGGCCCAGCTTTGACCGGGGCTTCGTATGTTTCTTCTGTGAAACTGCTATTGACGGTGTCTGCGGCGAGAGCCGTGGGGACCTCAGAAGGGCAAGGCATCCCTGCCCCTGCTGCCGTCCTCACTGCCACCTCACCTGGCTCCCCGTCTCTGGGCCTCTGAAGCGTCATCCCTCATCGCCCGCCCTCCCCTCCTCTGTCTCCCGGCCAACCCTGTCGCTCACCTCATCTGCTGCAAGATTCTTGTTAAAAACAGGAAACTTTATTACGTCCTCTAGTTACAAAAGTCGTACATGATACTTAGAAAATACAGATCAGGAAAAGAGAAACTCCACCCAGACGAAATCTCGTGACCATTTTTCTAGTTTTTTTTCCCTGTGCAAACCTATCTAGAAATGGATCGTTCTGTTCATATAATCTGTCTATCTGCATGTAGTAGTTAATGACAACTATTCAGAGCCATTAAGTATTCTCCTACAATATAATTTTCAAATGAATAAACATACATATTGATTTACCAAAAAAAGGATCATTATATTATTCTAGATATTTGTACACATATATATATATATTTTGTTTTACTTGCATATCATTCATTTTCTACATTAGAGTTCTTTCTATGCCAAAACATGGGTCTTTTAAAAACTCTATTATAAAACATATCCTGTTTTATAAGTGCAAAAGTCACTCATGTGCTCACAAAAATTCACACAGAAATATATGACACAGAAAGTGAAAGATTCTGCAATTCCATACTTTAGGAATCCCTTTAAAAATGTTCAGTCTACGGCCACGCCCCCCTGAACAAGCCTGATCCCATCTGGTCCCGGAAGCTAAGCAGGGTCGGGGCCTGCCGTTCACATAGGAAACTATCACATAGCACCAAGAATTGCATTGTCTAGCTACCAGCGCGTTTTTTACTATAATTCAGAAACTGCACTTTATTGACCTGTGGATGGGTCAGTAACATTTACTGAGCTCTTACAGAGGTAAATACTATTACTTCGCATGTTATCTCATTTGATGTAGAAAACAGGTGTTTCTTTTGCTTTTGTTCTCACTGGGTGAGAGTAAGAGATGCCCGGCTTTCTCTTTTCAGGTAGAATATGCTGTCTTAAGAAATATTACAGAATTAAGGAGAATCTATAGCTTTTACAGCAGCCTAGGATGCGATCGCTCGCTGGATAACACCTTTCTGATGACAAAGCTTCACTTCTGGAGGTTTCTAAAAGATTGCAAGTTTCATCACCATAAAATAACTCTTGCTGATATGGACAGGGTATTAAGCGGTGAGTAATCCAGGTCCTTTGGGATCTTGTAAATAAAGTTTGATTGAAATGCGGCCATGCCCGTTTGTTCACATCCTGTCTGTGGCTGCTTCGGCCCTGCAACACTGGATTGTGACAGAGATTTTCTGGCCCGCAAAGCCTAAAATATTTACTGCCTGGCCCTTGGCAGAGAAGTTTGCCTAGCCCTGATCTATAGTAAAAACACCCTAAATTGTCAGGTCAGAAGCAGAGAGGGTCAGGGAGAGGGTGGAATAGCCTGAAAAAGGCCTTAGGTAGCCTTGGGCTTGGTCTTGATTTCAAGTTAGAAAATTCATGCCATAGATTGAATGACTTTGAAGGTTTTGCTCCTTTCAGTTGAATTCTGGGCGGCAGGACCGAAAAGCCTCAAAGTATCTACTTGGAAAGTAAAATATTAGAACTAATACCTGTTTACATCAAATTTAAGCGTTTGAAACAGACTCCACTTAGAATGTACGTAGAATCGGCAGCATGAATCAAACCGTGGCCCGGACCACTCTGAAAAACAGAGACACAGGCTCGTGAAAGTTTCTCGTGAAGCGATGAAGGTCTTGCGCGTGGTGCTTAATTTTTAGGTGGACGCATATGTACCGTTCAGAGTGTTCTTGAGGGGAAAAAAGTACTCTATTGGATTCAGTTCTTTGAATTGCACACCAGGAACAACTAAAAGAAAAGTTTCTAGAAAACAGCAGGCAACCTCTCCGGTTTTCTTATTCTAGCCAGTATGAACATACCAGTTGAAGAAATTCATTCTCCATATACGACGATACTTTTGAGAACATTCCTGAATTACCTCCTGCAGTTGGCTTACCACATTCATCACAAAGAATACCAGTGAGTACGACTTCTGGACACGCCCCCCACGCCCCCAGCCCCGTGACGGGATGGGGGCAGAGCTAGCCCTCAGTCTGACTATAATGTCCTCTTTCCTTGGGCGGGCGTTCATCGTAATTTTTACATACTCTTGAAACGAAAGACTAGAAACAAAAGTTTTCCATGAACATGAACCGCAAAACCATGCGACACAAGCTTAAAATTCCCAAAGCCCTTCAGATCCGAGTCATGTTTCAGCGCGGCAAATAGGTCTCAGGGTTTTTACTCAGAAACAGCCACAACCAACTCTTCCTTAGGCCAGGATGTCCTCCTGTCTTTTTTGGAGCAAAACTGATATTGTATCTTTTTAAAACCTTTTCATTTTGAAAGCATTTTTGATTTACAGAAGTACTGCCAAGTGAGTAGAGTTCCTTACACACACCCTTCGCCCCGGTAGCACCTTACAGAACCACGGTACTTATCAGAACTAAGGAACTAACGTGGCCATAACGCCATTAACTAAATTACAGACTTTATTAGGGTTTCCTGAGTTTTCCCACCGATGTCCCTTTTCTGTTTCAAGATCTAATCCAGGATCCCGCATTGAAGGTAGTTGTCACATCTCAGTCCCCTACAACCCGTGATAGTTTCTCAGACTTTGTCTTTTATGACTTTGATGCTTTTGAAGAATATCGATCAGTTATTCTGTGAAATGTCCCTTGATTTTGGTCTGCTTTCGCATTATTACACTGAGGTTACTGCGGGTTTAGGGGAAGAATACCAAGGAGGGGGGGTGCCCTTCTCGTCACTTCGTATCAGGGTATGTGACGTCGATCTATCTTATTACTGGTGGTATTAGCCTTGGTCCCTGCTTAACGTGGCGTCAGCCAGGGTTCTCCTATAAACTTCCTATTCTTTCCTCTCTATACTCTACCCGTTGGAAGCCAGTTGCTGAGTCTCCCCCACACTCCAGGAGGTGACCTGCATCCCACCTTCTGGAGGGAGGAGTGACTGCGATATCTTTGCAATCGCAGGAACAGAAGCCCATCGCTGTTTTTGTGTTTCACAAAACTGATGGCCGAGAACATTCATCCAAATGCCTGCCGCGTGAAAGGTAAGCACCGAACCAGCAAGGTTACATTTACCGCTGTTTTTTCCAAATAGAATTTTGTAATTACTTTTTGAGTATCTATTCATTCATCCCATTTCTAGGCAATTTTTTCAACGGGCAACAGCAGGCACTCTATTTGATGAATTATGTTGATAAGTGCTGGGAGATTTACACGGCTTACTGCAGACCGAATCCGGCTCCTCCCCACGAGCTTACGATGAAGATGAGACACTTCCTCTGGATGCTGAAAGTAAGCGCTCGCGATCGATACTTGGTTTTATATTTATGGGCGTTTTGATTTTAATTAAAGGCAAAATATTCATGTTTACTGGGCCTCTTTTGGCAAATGTAGTTCCAGTGGTCTATGGTGGCGGAAGGGTGGAAACGGGGGTCGCGCCTGCCCCTGCGTCCCCCAGTTAGGGGAGGGGTACAGCTGGCGGGCCTCTGGTATCTTTACTGACGCAGACCTTGCCACTTAAAGAGGGGGGATGAATGTCATGTTTAGAGATTATCATTCATCAAAGTAATTTAAAAAGTTACTAGTGTGGAAAACAGTGAGGATGTCTGTTTTATACAATTATCTCATATTAACTATTGGTAGTTTTGTTTCATGGTATTTTTCATACTTGTGGGAAGATAAATGATCAAAGAACTCAGTGCTAATAGGGGATAGTATGAAGAAATTTAAGAAATGTTTTGAGAAAATTAACAGTGTTGTATACTTATGAAAAATTGACAATAACCTAGTGTCTAACTATAGGAAAACGGTTTTTTTTAAATGTATTGGGGGGTGGAATATTATACAGCTGTGGATTTGTTCACTTTCTCCCGTTCTTCCTGGTCTCGTTATTGAAGAAATGAGGTCGTTTGTCCCTATAGATTGGTCAGACATCCAGTTTAGGTTGGCCGTATCCTCAGAGTGAACGTGTTTCTCTTTTCCCCATATTTCTATTAAAACAGTAGTTAAGAGTTAGCGGCTTGACTAGTTTCCATTGTTTTTTCCTCTCTGACAGAGCCCAGGTGGTGCTGTGTACCCCTGTCACAGCACGTCAGGAACGCTGACGTGTGTGGTGTCCGCACGGTCCTTCCGTTAAACCTTCCCCCTAAACCTTGTCGAGCAGCCCCTGACGGTCATTGCTGACATCCGTTATTTCACTGAGGGCCCCACGATAGTAATTTGCTAATTCTAGCATTCCTTCTGCATTTATTAGCTGTGAATCTTATTGAAAGACATTTACATCATCAGCTACTTGATTACTCTGAAATATAGTTCATACGGGAAAGGAGGGGTAAATGTTTGACTTTTTTCTCTTTTATCTTCAGAAAATGATTTGATGTTCTTCAAAAGTGATTGATGAGCTTTAAAATATATCATTAACTCCTGGATTTATACATATTTGGTGTGTTTCAATCAATCGATTGCAGTCATTTCTTTTCTGATAGTCACATTTTCCCATCTTTGGCCAGTAAGAGTCTCTTCAAGTCAGCACCTGTTACCTCGAATCTATGGATCGATGTCGTTGATCAGTTTAAAATTTCTTCCACCGTTACTTCTTTAGTCATGGCTTCTGAACCATTTTTTTTCTCTCTGGGACTCTAGCTAAAATATTTTAGAGTTTACAACACTGTATCCTCTATTTCTTTTACGATTTTCCATTTTTTTCTGTGCTTCTCTTACTCAGCATATTTTGAGACCCATCCACGTTGCATGTATCAATAGTTCCTTTTTATTGCTGATAGCATTCCATTTGATGGATATGCCATGATTTTTTGTTTATCCATTCACCTGTTGATGGACATTTGGGTTGTATATAGTTTGTGGCTGTAATGAATAAAGATAGTATGAACGACGGTGTACAGATTTTTCTCTGGCCATTGCTTTCATTTCTCTGAGATAAATGTCTAAGATTGTAGTTGTTGGCTTACATAATGAGTATTTGTTTAATTTTTAAAAAACTGTCAAACTATTTTCCAGAGTGGCCAGACCACTTTATATTCCCGCCACAATACTGGCCAATATCTCTCCTTTAATTGGTGTATTTAGACCATTTACATTTCATGTTTATTGATATGTTAGGTGTTAAGTCTGCCGCTTCAGTTTTAGATTTTTTTGGTTTGTTGTTTTTCATTTTTCTTTTTCTCGTCTTCCTGTGAGTTACTTGAAAATTTTTTTCAAATTTCACTTTGGTTTACCTAATAGTGGTTTTTAAAAATATCTGTCTATAAATAGATATATTAGACTTATCAGAGCCAACAGTCCTCTTTGGGCACTTGAAAAATGCTGTGCCACTTCCTTCTGGTTGCCATGGTTTCTCAGGAGAAATCTGTCGTCTGAATTTTTTCCATTAGAGGTAAGATGTGGTTTCAGTCTCGCTTCTTTCAAGATTTTTCTTTGTCCTTAGTTTTCAGAAGTGTGACTATGATATGTCTTGGTGTAAATTTCTTTGGGCTTATCTTCTGTGGGGTTTATTCACTCAAATTCTTGGATCTGTGGGTTTGTGTTTTTATCAAATTTGAGATGTTTTCAGTCATTATTTATTCATGTACTTTTTCAACCCCACCTTCTTTCTTCTCTCCTCTGGGACTGTGATGACATGAACGTTAGGTTTTTTCTTACAAGCTCACGGGTTCCTGAGTCTGAATATTTTTTTTGTGTTTTCTTTCTGTCGTTCAGATTGGATAATTTCTATTCTATTATTAAGTTCCTGGATTCTTTCTCTTGTCCCCTTATTATGCCGTTGAGCCCATCCATTGAGTTTTTAACTTAATGGTTGTATTTTTCTGTTCTAAAATTTCTACTTGATTATTTCTTCTATTTCTTTGCTGAGCTCTTCCATTTTTTTTTTTCCCTAGCATGTCTGTAATTGCTTATTTCAGCATTTTTATGACTGTTTTAAAATCTTCATCGGTTAATTCAGTCACCTCTGTCATCTCGGTGCTGGCAGCTATTGTCTTTCTCATTCCATTTGAGATCTTCCTGGTTCTTGGCATAATTAATCAGGGATTTGCTCTTGAAACCTGGACATGTGACTATGTTGTAAGACTCAGTCTTGCTTAAACCTTATGTTTTTGCTGGCTTTTGATAAAGTCTGATTTATTTTATCTTTTGTCCCTCGAGCTTTGGTGTTGTGTCTAAGAATCCATTCCCACATCCAAGGTTTTGAAGATGAACCCCTATTTTTTCCTTCAAGTTTTATAGTTTCATCTTTCAGATCTTTGATCCATTTTGAGTGTGTGTGTGTGTGTGTGTGTGTGTTTTCCCTGCACTTTACATTGCTTCTCTCTCTCTATGGTATGATGTAGGGGTCCAGCTTATTTCTTTGGCACGTGAACACTCAGTGTCCCAGCACTGTTTGTTGAAAAGACTCCCCGCCCCCCCACACTGAACAGTGCTGACATCCTTGTCAAATATGAGTTGACACAGATGTATAGGTTTATTTCTGGACTTTCGAGTTTGTTTACGTTTACCCTTGTACCACACTGTCCTGATTCCTGTTGCTTCCCCATCATTTTGATGTGACTTTTTTTCTTTGCTGAAATATTTTATAATCTACTTTTATCTTCGTTCTAAAATTTCACAGCAATGAGGCTTTGGCGTTGGCCTTTTGACACTTATGGTGTGAGCTTTCGCGGCCTTCAGTCCTGCGAAACGTCCTTGAATCGCTTGTTCAATGTTTCCAGCCCGTTTTCTCCACCCTCTTTTTCTGGAACTTGGGTGTCTGACTTCCTGGACCAATATTCATTTTATTTCAGTCTTTTCTCTCCGATCATCCATATTATTGTCTTTTTCTTCTTTAGGAGAGTTTCTGTGATATCTGCCAACACTTCTATTGAATGTGTCATTTCTGCTACTGTATTTCTAATTTCCAAAAGCTCTCCTTTTTTGTTCTTTTTTAAGCATTGTTTAAAAAAACTCTGGATGTCCTCGCTTACTCCCCTGAGGGAATGAATGCCTTGGGGGAGGGGAGCTCAGTGGAATTTCTTTTCATCCCCTCTGTTCCCCCAAACCCTGGTTTTTGTTTCCTCGCCATTGCATGAAAGCTTTCCCTAGAACAAGGTGAGCCTTGCTGTCCACTCACATGTAGGACTGTGGCACTGTAAAGCTGACTTGAAGAAGAATGGCACTTGTCACACGGAGGAACCGAGCCAGGAAACGCCCCAGCGCTCCCCTGCTCCTCCGTAGCCAATGATTCCTCCTGAGATCTTTTCTCTCGGACGGTTAGGTTTTCGAGAAGATTTCTGCTCACTCCTAGCTCCTGGGGGATATGAACCTGGTTTTCACACTTCTCAGAGCAGAGTTGGGGGGATCAGCGAGGAGGGAGGAGCTTCACG
>NW_006431919.1:19903179-19907027 GCF_000325575.1 Pteropus alecto | reverse complement strand
CTGCTGTTCTCAGCTGGGCTGTGGAAAGAGGTCTTCGCCTAGATTTTCAGCGAGCCTCCTGTGTTCGGCCCTACCCGCAGCATCAGTCAGAGGCGCCCCTTCTCCAGAGGTCCTGCAGCGAGGCTGGCCTGCCTCCCGACTCCCCGGGCTTTCTGTCCCTCTGTCCTGCTAAGTGCTCCGGGCCAGCACTTCCCCACGCACAGAATTGTGTAGCTGTCTCGATCTGGATCATCTGCTCTCCCACCTGTCCGGCGTTCATGCCTCTAAAGAAACCTTTACTGTTAGTTTAGAAGGCTTAGGGGAGGAGGAGAGGTAAATAACAGCGTTAACCCAGCATGCTTTACGGAATTATCAGTTTTAAGATATTCATTTCTGGTACATTTTCTTAAAGTGTGGTATTGATATAAATTGACATTAAAATAGCCGTTTGTAATTATAGGCTGTTATGGTATTATTGGTTATTTCTTTTACAGGACTTTAAAATAATAAATAAAGAATTAACGGCAACCAAATTTGTGGAGATCATAGCAGAGGACAACCCTTTTATGCATGATGGAATTGACAGCAACTTTGAACTTGAGGTTTGTAAAGAGGTGACACATGGTATAGATCCACTTCAGGCTGTTTGTTTTTCCTTAGATACCAAGAAGCAAGATTTGATTGAAAAGGATTCTAACCCAAATACTTAAAACTATATATATATATATATATATTTTGTATTAGAAAACTAGAGATTAAAAAGAATATTTCACATATTAGGAAATGAATGAAAAAGAACATAAAACTACAATAGTGTGTCCTGGATCATTTATTTAGCAATTTACTACATGCCTAATGTTTCTGTGGCACAGTGTCTCATACTCAAAGACGCTACTTCATCCCCAGTGAATGAGTGTAAGTGTTTTAATTTTTAGCATTTCTTGTAGCAGGAAAATGCCTTACTTTACCAGCTAGACCCATCTTTGGTGGGTCTCAGGAAGCTGTTAGACTGGGGGACGCTGGCGCTGCCGGAGATGCTGAGCAGACCCCGGAAGCAGGCCGAGGCTGGCCTGGAGCCTCTGGTCAAGTCAGTGGGCCTGTTCTGGCTCAGACTGAAAGGGCCCTGGGTTCCAGATGGATAGACAGGACAGGTGGATGATCACAGTCTAAGCCAGCCCGCCCCACACGCGGGTACGCCCCAGGCCTGTGTCGGGGACACAAGGGTGGAGAGGAGGGGCACAGCTGCCGAGTGGGTACCACTTGCACCTGTCACTTGGGTTTACAGGTGCCACTTTTCTAGCCGTTCAAGAAAAAAAGGAAGCGCTTTGGAAAATGACTGTCCTCAATCAGCTAATATAACACGTTTCCATCAAAATAGAAAAATGACTTACAAATCTAATGATGGGACATATATCATGGTAAATCTTTTAAATGCTGTAGGTTTTATTGCAAACTGGTGTGAGGTGTTAGTATTCTCTGGAGAACAGAACCGATCAGTGAGATGGCGTGCTGAGCTGGAGGTGTGCCAGAACGAATGACCGTGTTTTCTTTCCCTTCAGCTGGTTTTTCTGGAATTCTTTGAAGCTCTCTTAAGCTTTGCATTCATCTCTGTTACTGACCAAACGTCTAGCTCCTATTTAAATTTTCCAAGTGATGTCTTATCCGGAAACAAACAGGGAAACATCTCCACGGCGACGAATCAGGTAACAACATCTTAAAGTTTACAGAGCACGGTTTTATTGTGCGTTGGTGAAACCACCATCAAAAGTATCTCGGGCTTTTGTGACCCTTCAGGAAGAAGGACTGTTCACATTTTGTTTTTCTTTTCTATGTTAGGGAAAATGTCCTTCCTGGTCACAACCCAGGAAGGGGACTCTGAGCCACGGTAGAGGAGACAGTGTAATAAAGGTCGGAGTGCCTAGCAGCACGCTGGGGGGACCACGAGGCTGGGAACACCCGAGATGCTGTGTTAGGAAATGTTTTGTTATATGACCTGGCATTCGCGAGGGTGGAAAGCCTGTCCCAGAGTGAAGATGCCAAAGAACAGCTGCCGAGTGTGCCCGAGATGTTAGCGGGGTCCGGGGACAGGGCCTGCTCACCGGCTAGCCACGAGGCTTCGCCGTGAGAGCTTGGGGGAGCCAGCGCCGTGTCGGGGGTTCACTGCAGGATCCAGCTGCTAGGCAAACTGAGACGCACCAGCTTCGGGGGGCGGTCTCAGGTCAGTGGGCTCGAAGGAGTTCTGATTTTTGAGCCATTCGTTTGGAGCCACAAGGGCGAGTCGTGGGGGCCAGCAGCAGCCCACAGCTGGGAGACTCTTCAGAGGCACAGGAGCCTTCTGTTGAGCTCCGGAGACACTCGCCACGGACCAGGGCTGCACCTTGGGCTCCTCGTGTGCTGACAGCTGCGTGTTCACCTTCAGCACCTCGCAGGCCACGCCGTCAGCCAGAGGGGCCCCCTCCAGTTGGAGGGTACGACTGACGGCCTCTGGGTCACCGGGAAGCCTGGCCACTGGCCACAGTCTGGGGCTCTGCTCTGAGGGAAATGAATGTGCACCTTAAATCTATCCGTGATTTTATGGGTGACATCACCATGGACTCTGAGTGTGAACGCTCTGGTCCAGGGACCGTCCTCAGAAACCGTCTGATCAAATCTCCTTCTGGTTTTCCACGTGGCATTCCCAATGTCCAGGATAAGCAAATCATAATACTCACCAGCACAGAGTATGACGTAGCAGAGAAATGACCCATGATGCGTGCAGCAGCATGGATGAACCAAAAAAGCCAGACAAAAAAGGGTACATGCTGTTGTGACTCCAATTATATACAATTCTAGAAAGTGCAGTGACCTGTGGTGACAAAGCAGACAGTGGTAGCCTAGGGCTGGGGGACAAGGGTTACTACGGGGCACAGGAAAGTTTTGTTTACCTAGGCGATGCCTTCACAGGTGTAGAGGTCAAAACTCATCAAACAGGCCACTCTGTGTGTATTTACTGTAAGTAATACTTCATCAAAACCCTATGTGCATACATGTGTATCTCCATGGAAACCAGAAAGTCTCTCACGTGTTCATTTTCGCTTTGAACATCCAGAACAGGAGTCCGAGTACAGCAACAAGCCAGGGATCCGATGTGCACTGTGACAGCACCAAGTCATTGCCCAGCAAGTTAGGACTCTTGTTTGATTTTAACAAAATCAAGAAATCAGAGGTTTGTATTTAGTGGACCACATCGAGTGCGTGGCTGCAGCGGCCACTGTGCGCCTGCTGCATGGCAAGCGTTCCGTGTGCTGGGGACTCAGCAGTGGGCACAGGGCCGTCCTCCGTGGACGTGACATTCCAGTGAGGGGCCAGGCGGCGGGTGAGCAGCAGGAAAGGCGAACCCTCCAGGTGTCCAGCAGGTGGCACGCGCTTCCCAGGCAGTAGTAGCTCGCTTGGCACCCCACACACCTTGGGGCGCTGCACGCACCGCATCCTTCACGCTCTGCTTCCTGGTGCTTAGGGTGAGAAGGCGGGCAGGGAGGCCGAGCGACAGTGTGGAGCAGTTAGCGAGGGCCTTCCGATGAAGTGACACTTAGCATACCTGAAGGGAGTGAGGGAGCCACCGTATCATCACCTGGGGGAGGACTGTCCCGTGCAAAGGCCTGGGAGGGGAGGCGAGGTGGCAGGTTTGGGTTGCTGAAAGGGGGTAGCAGCGAGGGAGGTCCACCTGAGTGGCTCAGGAGGACATGCTGGGTGAGGCAGCGGGGCCAGGCCAGGAGGGGACGTGGCCTCACGGAGGGCCCAGCTTTCACTCCAGGGGAGGCGGGAGGCCCCCTGAGCAGAGGGGTCAGGCGGCTTTTGGAATTATTGGAAGCTATTTTGAAGCCTGTAGA
>NW_006431919.1:19895944-19903164 GCF_000325575.1 Pteropus alecto | reverse complement strand
AGACAATGCCAAATTTTTGGCCTGAACTAGAACAGTATTACCCTTCACTACGAAAGGGAAGACTGGGGCAAAAGTAAGCGCTGGTTTGGGACATGTTAGGCTTAAGGTGCCTGATGAGACATACCAGTGGTGACAGCAAGTGGCACGGCTGGATACGCAAGCCTGGAGTTGAAAGGTGAGATCTAGCTGGGGACATATGTGGGAGTGAACAGCTTATATACGGTAATTAAAGCCATTAATATATGAATGTAAGTAAATAATACTTTCTCCAATCTTTGGTTTCTTGGGGGCAGTCTTTCAGCAGAGATAACTGTTATTTATTAACTTAATGGCAAAAATATCAATATTTATGCAGTTTAAAAAGTCAAATGAGCTTAAAGAAAATGGCCTCATTAACAGTTTTCTAATTACTTATATAAAATTAGTTTTAGTCCCTAATGATGCATAAATAATGTTTTGCTTTTTTTTTTTTTTTAAACATAAAAGGCCCAGGTCAGCAAGTCGCTAAGTGATGAAGGAATCGCCAAAATGAATTTTAAATCTTCAGGAAAGGGGCTGACCTTTTTTTTATCACAAAAAGGTGAATATTTTAATTGTAAGACTTTTAATTTTTACAAACTGTTGCCTATAAGTGACAAAGTTTATAAAAATGTACAACCATCTTTTTAAAAATATACATATAATTAGGCTGCTGCTTTCGATTCTGCCTCCTGGCTTGACAGAATTCACTTTCAAGGTATGACCTTACTGAGGTAGGTTTGCTTTTTGGGCATTTTCCCAGTTTTACTGCTATAAGTGACTTCCAGTGCTGTGTAAGTTGAAGATGGGCAGCACAGTGATCTGACTTACATACATCATGAAATGACTGCTGTGTGATGGCGACTTAGGATGTCCTCGTAACACCTTTCATAGAAACCACACAGCCTTCAAAGGATAGTCGTGCTGTACATTCCATCCATCCCCAGTCCTTCCTGATCTTATAAATAAGATGGTACCTTTCGTCCATCCCCTGCCTCTTATAACCACAAATCTGATTTCTTTTTGAATTTTTTAAGGTTCCACATCTAAATAAGACGATATAGTAACTGTCTTTCTCTGACTTACTTACTTAGCATAATGCCCTCGTCTGTCCATGTTGTTGCCAATGGCAGGGTTTCCTCCTCTTTTATGGCAGAATTCTACTGTATGTACTTAACACGACTCCTTAACCATTCACACGTGGATGGACCTGAGGCTGTCTCCATGTCTTGGCTACTGTAGGTAATGCAGCTCTGACCGGAGGGGTGCAGACATCTCTTCGACATTGTCTTTCCATTTTCTCTGGATGAATACCCAGCAGTGGGATAGCTGGATCACGTGGTAATTCTGTTTTTTAATTTTCGAGGACCCTCCATGTTTTCCATTGTGGCCGCACTAATTTACGTTCCCACTGGCAGCGTGCCAGGGTAGACTTTTCTCCTCATTGTCACCAGCATTTGTTCTCGTCTTTCTGAGGACAGACATTCTGACAGGCATGAGGTGATACTGCAGTGTGGTTTTGATTTGCATTTCCCTAGTGATTAGTGATGCTCAGCATTTTTTCATGTACCTGTTGACCATCTGTATATCTTCTTTGGAAAAATGTCTATTGGGATCTTTTGCCCATTTTTTTAATTGGATTTTTTTCTATTGAGTTGTATGAAAATATATTTTAGATATTAAACCCTTATCAGATACATGGTTTGAAGATACTTTTTCCTATTCCATAGGTTGTCTTTCCATTTTGTTGCTTGCTTTTGCCATGTGGAAGCTCTTGAGTTTGATGAAGTCTCAACTGTTTTTGATTTTGTTGCTTGTACTTTAGGTGTCATATCCAAAATATCGTCACCAAGACCCATGTAAAGGAGCTTTTTATTCCTATGTTTTCTTCTAGGACTTCTATGGTTTTCAGTATTATGTTTAAATCTTTAAACTATTTCAAGATAATTTTTTGTGAGCGGTGTAAGATGGGGTCCAATTTCATTCTTTTACATGTGAATATCCAATTTTCCCAGTGCCATTTATTAAAAAGATTGTCTTTTCTCCACAGAGTAGTCTTGGCTCCCTAGTCAAATATTAGCTGACTGTATACACATGGGTTTATTTCTGGGCTCTCGATTCTGTTCTCTACAACACAGCTGAAAATCAAGAAGTGTGATACTTTGGATTTAGGATTGCTCTGGCTATTTTGGGTCTTTTGTGGCTCCATATAAACTTTAGAATTGTTTTTTTCTAGTTCCATAAAAAATGCCATTGGTTTTTTTTTTTTTTTTTAGGCAAGGCAACCGTTGGTTGACCTCACAGATTACAAGGACCTTGTCATCTTACAATCCCTTTTTTTTAAAAAATTTTTTTATGCCTACAGCACCTGGTCTTCCTTGGTGGTCTCCTATCTAAGTACTAACCAGACCCGACCCTGCTTAGCTTCCGAGATCAGACGGGATCGGGCATGTTCAGGGTGGCATGGCCATAGATACTATTGGAATCTCGTTAGGGATTCCACTGGATTTGTATTGACATTTTAACATTAATTCTTCCAATTCATAAACATGAGATACCTTTCCATTTAATTTCTTTCATCATTGACTTCTAGTATTCAGAGTAGAGATATTTCACCTCCTTGGTTAAATTTATTCCTATGTTATTTGTTTTAATGGTATTGTAAATGAGATCATTTTCAGATAATTTGTTAAGTGTATAGAATGTTACTGATTTTTGTATCCTGCAACTTTACTGAATTCATTCATTAGCTCTATCAGCTTTTTGGTGGAATCGTAGGATTCTGTACACATGAAATCATGTCATATCTACAAAGACAATTTTACATATTATTTCCCAATTCTGAGGCCTTTTCTTTTTCTTGCCTAACTACTCTGGCTAGAACTTCCGGTGCTATGCTGAAGAGGAGTGGTGAGCGTGGGTACCCTTCTGTTGTCCCTAATCTTAGAGGAAAAACTTCCAGTCTTCCGCCATGGAGTATGACGTTAGCTGTGGGACTGCCTTATATGGCCTTTGTTACGTTGAGGTATGTTCCTTCTATACTTGAGATCTGATCATGACCAGATGCTGAATTTTGTCACATGCTTTTTTTCTGTATTGAGATGTGATCCTTCCTTTCGTTCTATTAATGTGATGTGTCAAACTGATTGATTTGCATGTGCTCAACCACCCTTGCTTCCCAGGGAAAAATCCCACTTGATCGTGTGCTGAATTCGGTTTGCTAGTATGTTATTGAGAATTTTTGCGCCTGTATTCATCAGCGATGTTAGCCTGCAGTTTTTTGTTGTGGTAGTGTCTTTGTCTGCCATTTCTATCAGTGTGATGCCGACTCTGTAAAATGAGTTTGAGTGTTCCCTCTTTTTTGCTTTTTTGGAAGCGTTTGAGAAGGGCTAGCATTTTAATTCTTTAAACGTTTGGTAAAATTCACCCATGAAGCCACTGGGTCCTGGGCATATCTGTTAGATTTTTGATTCCTGACTCAGTCTCCTTACTGGTAATCGGTCCGTTCTGATTTTCTATTTCTTCCTGCTTCAGTCTTGGTAGATTGTATGTTACTAAGAACTTTTACATTTATTCCAGGTTTTCCGGGTTGTTGGCATATAGTTGCTCATAGTAGCCTCTTCTGATCCATTGTATGTCTGTTGTCAGTTTATGTTTCCATTTTCATTTATAATTCTGTTGATTTGGGTCCTCTTTTTCCTGTGCTTAGTCTACCTAAAAGTTTATCAATTTTTTCTTTCGAAGAACAAACTTAGTTTTGTTAATCTTTTCTATTACATTTGCTAAGACTTGTTTTGCGGTCTGACGTGGTCTATCCCAGGAAACATTTCATGTCCGCTGGCGAAGAGTGTATAATCTGCTGTCAGACAAAATGCTCTCCATGTGTCTGTCAGGCCCATTTGGTCTAAGCGATGATCAGATCTGCTGTTTCCTTATTGTCTAGATGATCCAGTCCTTGTTGAGAGTGGGGTCTTCGACCATTATTGTTATTTCTTTTTGCTCTGTAAGTTTTTGCTTTATACGTACAGGTGCTCCGGTGTTGGGTGCCTAAATATTTACAATTGTTACATCTTGATGGACTGAACCCTTTATGATTGTGACCTTCCTCTCTCTTTTCACTATTTTCAGTTTAAAGGATTTTGTCTGACGTAAGTAGAGCTACCTTGCTTCTCTGGGGTTACCGTTCACTTGTAACGTCACTCCCAATCTGTGTGTGCCTTTAAGGCTAAAGCGAGTTATTATAGGTAGCACATTATTGGGTCTTGTCTTTTTTTCCATTCTGCCATTGTGTCTTCTGATTGGAAAACTTAATCCTTTTACATTTAAAGTAATTACTGCCAGGTAAGGACGTACAGCTGCCATTTTGTTAACTGTTTTCTGGCTGTTTTGGACATCCATTTTTCCTTGTTTCTTATCTTCCTGTGCTTTTTAAAGTGAATTATGCACTGCCATTACCGTATTACAGAATCCAGCTTTGACTGTGTATAACCATTACCAGTGAGCTTTGCGCTACCTTCTCATGTTTTTAGAAAGACCATGTTTTTAGCAGCCTTTTACTTCTACCCAAAGAGCTCCCTTTAGCATTCTCGTGGGATGAGATCCAGCTTTGACTGTGTATAACCATTACCAGTGAGTTTTGCGCTACCTTCTCATGTTTTTAGAAAGATCATTAGCAGCCTTTTACTTCTACCCAAAGAACTCCCTTTAGCATTCTCGTGGGATGAAGCTGGAGTGGAGGTTCCCAAGAAGTGACCCACAATGTCCACCATGGGCTCTTTTCCTCCTGGAAGTACAGGCTCAAGGCAGACCTGTGCCAGTACAGAGAGGGGCAGTGTGGTCAGTGCGTGGCGGCTCCTCCTCCCCTCCCGCTGAGCTGTGTCTCGCCCTCTGCGGTGCAGACGGCTCCTAGGATTCACACGGCGGTGTCTTGTCCGTGCAGAGTTGTTGGTTCTTCTTATGAGGGGGAGTGAAGCTAGGAATGACCTATGTCACCATCGTGGTGACACTTCTCAGAGTTCACTTTCAAGGCATGATCTTACTGAGTTGAATCAGTCGATCAGGACAGCTGGACGTCCCCCTGGGCACCACATGTCCACCTTCCAAGCCTGTTACTGTTGACTATATCCTTACACAGTCAAGTTCTCTTTCAGAGTCTCATTCTCTTTGTTTTTTTTTAAGATGCTCAAGTTAAAACAACAAATAAACCCTTACTCAAGCCCTCATATTCCTTTTAATATTAATCTTCTCCTAGTGACATCCCTCTAGCATCCCACCTGCAGACTCCATTTCCTTAGCTCCCAGCTGATTCCTGGCGCTGTCCACAACGCTGTCCACACCTCTGCCCACACCGCTGTCCACACCGCTGTCTATACCGCTGTCCACACCGGCTTCCAGCCTCATCCCCTTCTCCTGGTCAGCATTGCCCAATGCCTCATTGTCTTTTAAATTAGAACCAGGTATGTTGATTTGAAAAGTGAAACAGCATCCAACTACTTGGAAATTAAAAGCAAAAACAACAACAAAAAGCCCCACCAAAAACGAAGTCCTCTATTCTTCTAAATAATTCTTAGAGAAAAACACATTGCATTTCCGAGACGACTTAGGAAATTAAACATTACCTATGAGACATGGTCAGAATGATAACCAGAGAAAATTTATAGTATTCAATGTTTTCACTATTAAATAAGAAAATATGGTAACCCAAACATTCCGTCCAAAAGGATAGAAGGGCAGGAATAAAAAAAATACAAGGAGAGCAGGAAGAAGGCATTAATTAAAAAAAAACAAACTCACAAATTATATGAGAAATACTAAAACTGATCTTCCTGGTTCCGTAAGTAAAAAAAGAAAATAGATATCCTCCGCCTAGTACAGTCGGAATAAAAGTGATAAACACACATACTAACTAAGGAGGAAAAAGTAACCAGATAAGCGTTTTCTAAGCATGGTAGAAGAATGCTGCATATACCTCCAAGCTAATAAATTTGAAAAAAATTTTAATTGGTTTTCTAGGAAGATATTAATAAAAGTAGACTCAAGAGAATAGAAAACCTGAATAATCATGGGAGAAAAACTGTCAAAATTACTTCCCCAAATTTAATTTTTATGAGCAAGTTCTTTAAAAAGTTTAAAGAAACACTAAGAATTATTCTTATATTTTAAAAAAATTCTCAAGCATAAAGCTTTGTTCATTTAACATTAGCATAACCAATAAATAAAACCTTGATAGAGGTTAAAAATGATAATAGACCGGCTGTTTCCCCCCAGAGACATGAAAACCACCCAGGGCGGGATTCTGGGAAGGTGGAGGCAGCACTGCTGTAGGTCCTTCCACCTCTCGAGGTTCCCCCGAGAAACCGGAAACCGTGCACATGACCATATTTTGTGACAAGGTGTCACCATGAGAGCTGACATATGAGCGGACAGAGACAGACCACCAACCGCTACCAAACCCGCATGGTCTCAGATCGCAGACAGGATGCGATGGAAAGTACTCACCTTGTTTGAGTCAGAGTTAAAATCCTCTTTTATTATTTTCTTTATGAAAACTGCCTTTAAAGACAATGTATGCAAAAACCAAGTTCCCCCCCTCAAACATGAAAATTGTTGCAAACTTTCTAAAATGTGAGAAAACCAAAATACTTAAGCGATTTAGAAAAAAAGTATAGGTAGGTCCCAGGAGGCTGCAGGAAATGCTGCAGCCACAGCTGAGGCCTGCTGTCCCCTTGCTCCAGGCGGTCAGCCGAAGCAGGCCGCACCTCCTGAACCCTGGCAAGCCTGAGGGGACGGACGCATCGCCCCATCGTACGGGGACGGGCACCGCCAGGCGAACGGGCAGAACCAGAACGCGGAAAAAAGGCTCCCAAGTTACTGCTGAATTGGGTGCAGGCTCACCTTAATGAAACTTTCTTCCAGAGAAAAAAGAAAAACCCAAGGATGAAGAGAAGGACAAGCTCGGCACGTGGCTCGGCAACGTGTGCGTCTTCTTCATGAACACGCTGTTCCAAGCGCACAAGCACGAAGAAGTTCTCAAGGAGAAAGTGGAGGAACAGAGGCTGCTGCACGCAGCCCTGGCCAAGCAGAGGCAAATGGAGGATGACGAGCTGGAAGCCAAGTACCTTTGTGACACCTCTCAGCTCCTTCCCTCCCACCCGGGCTCTCAGCCTCTCAGCCTCTCTCGCTCCCTCTCGCTCCCTCTCTCT
>NW_006431919.1:19893299-19895927 GCF_000325575.1 Pteropus alecto | reverse complement strand
CCTCCCCCTCCCTCTCCCTCCCTCCATCCCTCCCTCTCCCTGTCTCGCTATCTGGAGCTGCCAGAAGTTTCAGGGCCAGATGCTTTCATGAAAAGTATTCGGCTTCCTAGGGGTGGCAGGTCCTCTCATGGTGTGAAGAACCTCAGCCACGCGGAGGAATCCTGCCTCTGGGCCCCCTGCTCTTCCGCTGGTTATCTAAAGGGCTGACACCTGTGTCCCCAGGTTCACAGAAAGAGGCAACGTGACAGAGTGGCCGAGTCAGGCCACAGACCTAGACTGCCCGGGTTCAAATCCCAGTCCCGCCCCTGAACGCTTGGGAGACCCTAGGCAAGGTCACTGGGTGCCTCGGCCTCCCGAGGGGCTGTCGTGAGCATTAAGCGAGCTAACGTTTGTGAAGCATCTAGAACCATGCCTGGCACGTGGGGAGCACCCCATAAGTGCCGCACTTACTGTTTCAGAAACACTGTTCAGGCTCGGTTCTACGCAGGAGTGTTGGTCCAGAGTACAAATGCCTGCTTTTTGTAAAGTGCCTCTCAAGCCTGTGGGTGTGTCGAAGGAAGCATTAAAGGGTCTTAAAGAACAAGACCACGGAGTGTTTTAAAAGGCCACCCACTAGCTGCTATGTTGTACGCAGTACCTTCAGATATATGAAAATTGTGTTTTGGGTTTTCTAGATGTGGCATCACTTTATTTTAGGCAAAGTGATGATAATTTTACAATCTCGTTTACAAAAACGTTGAAATCCAGGGATGGACTACTTGATACCACATAGAGCATAAAAACTGGTTTTGAAATTACAAAGAAAAAAACCAAACAAACCTTCTTGTGTTTGCTTCCTGTGTTAGGCTGAATAGCTTGAGGGAGGAAGAGGCCAAAAGACAAGACTATGAGGTCGACATCACCGTGATCAAGGAACCGGTGGACGCCCCATCCAGGAGTTTCACGATGAGCCCCCCGAAAGAGGAGATGGTGTCCCAGTCCAAATCCATCACAAGTAAGAAAAGGAGAAGATAGGTTACTGGGTTTGCAAATGAGCCTCAAGAATAAGCAGATGTAAAAGTTTAGAGCCGAAGCACAGGAACAAACTTCCTGATCAATAAAGTGGCTTGCTTTACTCGTCTTAGTGTTTTTGAAATACCACTGCGTTTCGGTTCCTTCGGGTTGGATCACCGAAACGCCTGCATTTTGAAAAGTGAGCTGAATGAAAGTACATGTATATATGGCTGTTAAATGAGTGTATTTCATTTGATTTTTCACAAAATCAAAGTATTGGAGGTGAAGCTCAGGATCCCGTCAAACCATAAAACCAATCAGGAATCGGTGAGAAGTGGATGAAGTTATTTAAACATTTCTTGGGTCCCCCCAGCCCCAGCCCCAAACAGCAACTCTGCCTCCTGTAACCGCCCTGTACCCAAAACCTACCTGTCCTTCACACGCCACCATGTCTACAGCTCTTTCCTTGGTCCTTTCCCGTCGAGTCCCACGGCCCCACAAACGTCGCATGGACCAAAGGCCAAACCGCTGGACCAGGAGCAGGTGTGCCGTCAGCAGTTAAGTGAATACTTTGTTAGAAAATATCGGAGCTAATAATTTGTGTTAAAATTTAAGAGTAGCCACCAAAAGCATAAAAATACAACCTATAGCTTCCAAACTAGCAGAAAGAAGAAAACTATCATCCATCATAAAGCTGGGAAAAGGGAAAACAACAAAGAAAAAATGGAAAATAAAATGGAAATGGAAAATAAAAGCTGGTGGGGAAAAATGCAAAGATACCAGTAACCGCCAGTTTAACAGGTGAAACTCACCTTTCCCTCCCCCAAACCCCCCACCCTGAGGTGGTGAGGTTGGATTAAAAAAATCAAGGGAAACATTTTTGATAAAACCATATGGGAAGGATGAAAACATAGAAAAAGATAACCAGGAAAATCTAATCAAGATGGCCGGAACAGCGAGCAATAGTCAAGGCAGATAAAACAATTTAAAGCAAACGTCCCCATGATAGAGATAAAAATCAAAATGAGAAAAGGACAACCAACCGAAAAGATGCATTACTAGTCTGCATCTTCCTATCAGCCTTGCAAAAGCGGACAACTGTAGGGAAGAAAGCTACAATCACATGGAAGAAACAGGTGAGGAAAACCAGTATTTACTCAGGCTACAATGTAAGCAACTAAAACGTCTGAGCAGCAGTTAGAAACCAGAATGCAACAGAGAGAAATACTGGCTACATTTTAAGTTTAAAAAGTGCAACAATTTCAAATGATACCCCAGAGACTACCGTCTGATTATATTGCAATTGATAAGTTGGCAGTGGATCCATGCAATAAAGCCTAACATCATTAGAAACCAAAACATACGCTCTTAAGTAACCCCTGGGTTAAGGGGATATCATAATGGGAATTGTGAGCTGTGTATAAGATTGGGTGACGGTGAGAACACTATACATCGATGAGGTCCTTCCGTCTCCCCTCATGTAGCAGGCTCATGCGGGTCAGGTAAGGACACAGGAGCCCCTGTTGGGGCCAGGGCGGCGCCAGTTTCTAGACCATACCTGGCTAGTTTCATCCACACTCTGGGATATCCAGGCCACTACAAGCTAGATTAAATAAAATTCAGCCAGGCTCCATC
>NW_006431919.1:19888354-19893249 GCF_000325575.1 Pteropus alecto | reverse complement strand
ATGAGGACAGCTTTATGTTTACACCACACTGGGGCACTTTGCTTAAGGTCTGTTATTATATGTGGCCTAAAAAATCAAGTTAGTCCTCAAGACAAAAACGAGGGCTAACAGTTACTCTGAGCAAAGGCCCTATTTCGCCACCTCAGGTCTAGTGACCAGGGAAGGGACGCCTAACTCTGAGAAGCTCTAGCTGCTTAAATATCCCCAAGGACAGGTCAAGGACCCACTGGACAGTGAGGTCTACAAACAGGCAACAGGAAACTCAATGCAAAACCAGAATTTTAAAAAGTTTTAACAATTTATTAGTCTTATTTTCCAGTAAAATATTCACATAATGTCAAAAGAATGGAATGACAGAGACGTAGCCGACTGCCTTCAGTTAATTCCACATAAATATTTAAAATCTAAAAACTTCAGGGGATCATCAGACTGAGTAGAAATTTGATTCTTCAAAGCAAGTATTGCTTTACTATTGTCATTAATTCAGTCAATAATATGACCAATAACCTGCAGTGGTGAACAAAACGCTTGCTGAGTTTTTAAAAAGATGTTTCGGTGAGCCATCAGCAGTCAGTCCAAGAAGAATATGTTATTGAATTGCGTTGCACAAAGTTTCTTTACCTCTTCTGCAAGAAGAACAGAAAACGGTAAGAAATAGAGGTTTCCGCTTACAGGTTATATGATATCTATATTAGCACCTTAAATTCTTCTGGAAGAAAGTTGGGAATAAACGAACACCTGCATTAATTTTGATCTCAAATCCCTGAAGCCTGGGTAAAAAATGTGAATAAACCGAGAGACAGAGAAAGCTTATCATGCCTATTTAACATGGAGAAACTCTGCTGCTTTGGGTCTGAGGAAGCTCAAACCCAACACCCAGGGTGCCTACGACACCCACCGCTTAGGAGCTCATGGGGTCAGGGGCACGATGTCGCAAATCCTGAGAAGCCTGATGCCACAGCACAAACTCAGGGTTGCCGCAACCCTGCGCTGCAGATCAAGTGCTCCGCAGAGGTGACACTGTCCTGACTCGACTTCCACTCGTCCTTACTGGCGTTTCTAATGCGCACAGCTATTGTGTTCATGAAACAGAAAACTTTAGTAGACACCTTAGAAGACGCAGAAAAAAGAAGCCTCACACCTAACTTCTCTTACAGGTGCCACTTGGGGTGCCTGCACTGTCCGCTCCTTGTTCCAGGTCGCTCTCAGAGCAGCAAGGGAGCCTGATGCGGTGAGGGTGACACCCCCTTTCCTCCAGGGCACAAACATGGTCAGGATCAGGCAAAGCGGTTGCTTGGATCACCGCGTGCCGAGGACCAGACCAAATGCTCTGGCTGCAAGATGGAAGGGAACTTCTGCATCACAAGGCTGCCCGTGCGCAGAGATGGCTGAAAATTGCCACGTGACCCTGGCAGCTCTCGCCTAAGTGTGTGTTCTCATCGCAGGAAATAAAAAGAGGATCTCTCTCCCTTTAGTATTATAAAAATGATGCCAAGTTTCCCGTGATGCAGGACATTTTTTCACATACTTTTTTTGAGGAACTAAGCTATTAAAAAACAATGAATTAAATGATATTTCAAGCAACAGAGGCTTCTGCTCAGAATCTCAACAGTCGCAACGTTCTGTTCAGTCTATTTCTTAGTACACTGAAAAGACAGGCGTTTTTAAACATCAATAGCATTAAAATTCTCAAATACCAAATCCTATTTACCATTTACTTCAATCAGGTTTGCATTTTTTTGATTCAAAATAACATACAGCTCCCGCTGATCAGACTTTTTCCCAACGACCCAATAATCACTCATCGCTTTCACGATGACTTCTTCATCCTCGTCCACTCTGTAAGACAAGAGTTTCAAAATGCCATAGTTTATGATAAATACGGCCGGATCGTGCAAAACAATCTAAAATAAGAAACGGGAAGCTTCAGTCATTTGGAAAGTTCAGGGAATCACGTCTGAGTGACCAGTGACCTCTGGGATTAATGCTCTGTTTGGAAATGGCCCCCAAAAGGTGGGCAGTGTGAGCCCCTCTAAGGGGGCCCTGGGTCACTTGGTTTTGAAGATGATTCCTTAATGTCTCTCATTAGAAAGGGGGCACCTAATTTGACAGGTGGTTCGATTTACCTGGTAAAATCACTGTTGATGTCACCCAGAATCTTCATTAAATCCGGATGAACAGACGTAAGCGACACACTGGGTGTTTTCCTCATGTGAATTGTACTTTTCTCTGCTAAATTCATATGGTTGAAGTAGATAAACTTAAACTGGGGTTCTTTTTCAGACCTGTGAAAATGTCATTAAAATGGGAACATTCTGAAAGAATAAATTATCCAAACTCTACAACGACACTGTTAAAACTTTAAATCTGTGTGGCTAAGCCTTGTATTTTCGATGGCTGGACCTTCAAATTAAGAATCTCAGTTAAGATGTAACAGGCTCCTCTTTCATTAGTAACTTCCTTGATATCTGTGTGGTACTCAATATGATGAAATTTCCCAGAGCTGAAGTGTATTTTTTAAAAACCAAAAATATTTTAACCATTTTGTGATGATTTTCTCCAAAGTACGATGTGTTATAAATGGCAATCGCTTGGTTATTCCCTGAATTTTTTAAAAATGCAAACTAAATCAATACGGGCCATTTATTTTCTAGTGGAGGGCGTCGGCAAATCTGGCCATTTTTCTAAATAAAGTTTTACCGGAACGCTGCCACACCCACTGTTTATGAGCCAGTTGCTGCTTTCACACGTAAACGATAGTTGAGTAGTTGCAACACATACAGCCCCCAAATCTAGAACAGGCCGGGCACAGAACCGGCCTCTGGGATCAAGACTGCTGCCTCACGTACACTGCACCCCATCAACAAGGCCACTGGGGTCTTCTTCCTCCTTCGGGGCTGCCCCCAACTCCTCTGGGATATGAGTTGTGGAGGTCCCAGGACCGGAGCCTAAAATGGTTTGATTTGGGTCAGAAGGATTTCCAGAAGAAAAACACATTTCCTTTGTATTCGAAACCTTTTTATCTTTAGTTGATATTTATGGTCTGTAAAATCTCAGAAGCATCTTAAGGTCAGCTCTCAAAGATAACTACATTTCTAGAATTCCTATTTTTGGGCACACCCCTAAATTGTGCGGAGCTTATGCCAGGGACCCTATCTTTCAGGGGGCCAGTGACACTGTACAGTGGGTCTCTTAACAGTCGAAAAACTGTCCTCTAGAACAGACGGATGTGTACTAAAACATGTATAGCAAGATCTTAATTGCAGAATGTAAGTAGGGGGTATATGGGTGTGCACTACACAATTTTTGCAACTTCCCTATGTCTGAAAATTTTCATAGTAAAATATCGTAGAGAAAACTGCTCTCTAATGACACAGTAATTAATATCCCAGGCTGCCTCCTTTCTTCTGCACAATCCCAAGCACGGTTCATCCTATTTGTGAAAGAGAAGGTGCCTGACAGCAGGTTTACCTCTGGAAATGTGTTGCTGAGTTACCTGAAATCTCACATCTCCCGAAAGCACACTCAGAACAGTTAGCATGTCCGGTAATGGCCCGGGCTTCGGGGATGCAGATCGCTACACTTGGTCGCTCTCTGCTCATAGTGTGCATGATGCGACAGATTTAACTCACTCAGGTCTCCTTCAAAATAGAAAATCTGGCAGTTTAATGCTAAAAAAAAAAATTAAATGATTTCACAGCACCGTGTAGATGTACGCTGAGCTGGCACTCTCCTTAGTTTTATCTTGTCAAAAACGGAGTAAGCTGTCAACAGCAACAATCCACACACAGATACCGAACCTAAACGTACTTTCACTTGGGGCCCATTTGTAACCTCTCCATAGGCTGGTGCTCACGTAAGACCACGCACTGTGCATATAACAAATGATCGCTACAAACGAGGATACGTACGAACTCACGGCACTTTAGTTACTTCTCAACCACGTGGCAAGTCCACAGAAGAGGGCTTTTATTCCTCAAAGTCCTGTCCATTTACTCGCTTTATTTTTACAGTAATTCCACTTTACATGGAGGAGAAAGCAGAAAGAGGTTCGACGACTTCAGAGCTTAGAACCCAGACGAGTTTGACCTTGAGTCTCCTGCTGCCTGGCACGGAGCCCTGCAAGCTGCCAGCCTCAGCACCAACACTCCAACAGCTTCCGGCACAGCCAGTTTCGCCCTGGCCACTTCTACACAACATGGCAGAGTGTTTCTGGTCTATGCAAAGCAAAAGCCTGCAGGTTACTCCTGCCGGTGTGAATTTCACAATTGAGGCTGGTCGAGTGGGATGTTAATGGCACTCACCAGGCCAAGTCCACAGGCACAGGCAGCACACCTAAGCCTTACATTCATGCTACAATCAGGGGAGAGCCCAGGGGATGCATTAAGAGGGACCTAAGCCCAACCATCAACGAGGATACATTAATAGAGACCCAGCCTCAACCAACAACGAGGAGTAGGAACCCAAGAACAGTTCCCCAGGAAGCTTTCCAGACAGAGCTGAACAGCACACTGCTGTTCTCTGGATTCAGAGAAAAACACGAATGTCAATTTTCTGTCTATGTTCTTAAGTAAAAACCACCCTTACTCTTCCAAAACCAATTAAATGCTTGAAAGTAAACATGAAGCAAAGTACAAACCCAGATACTCTTCTGTTGATGTTAAATTGCTCACAAATGTCCGATGCCAGCACTGTGAGCTGGGGCCCAACAATGCCATCCAGTCTTCGGCAAAAATCCAGCGTAGGCTGTACAGAGGCTGACGAGAAATTTTAAAAAAGTGTTATGATACCTTGTGTTTAAAAGGTCATTATTCACTTTACTGTCGTAAGAATTTTATCATCTTTACTGAATTAACAATTCGAATTAAACTTTTACTGAATCCAGGAGATAAAAC
>NW_006431919.1:19875897-19888336 GCF_000325575.1 Pteropus alecto | reverse complement strand
CTACCTAACCCCCCACCCCCAAATAGAAGAGAAACAGAAGAATCAAAGTTAGTTATATTTAAGATGGAAAAAAAAAAATCAAAGACCTATTTCATTGTGAATGTTGAGTTAAACGTGGCCTTTGGGTGGTAAATTGCTTGCCCACCCTGAGTAGACCTAAGGTCAAACATGTCTTTAACGAACATTACACAGCAGTCGTGGGCCAGGTGTTGCTTGGCACTTCACAATCATTACCTCATTTAATCCTCAAAGCTCCCTGTAAAATGGGTACCACTGTCATCACCCCACGGTCAGGGAGGCACAGAAAGGTGCCCTGATCCTGCTGCCGACAAGTGGGACAACTAGGGCTTGAAAAATACTAGAAAGAGCTAGTTAAGACGACAGAGGCCCTAATGGGGCGCAGCACCTGATAACAGGTGCTATGTTGCCGAAGACAACATATTCATCACACGACAGAGGCCCTAATGGGGCGCAGCACCTGATACAGGTGCTATGTTGCCGAAGACAACATATTCACCACTTAGGAATATATCGCAGCGAACTGTAAAGAGGACAGGCTTATCTGGGCGGGGTCAGATACAGGGTGTACCTACCGTCGATCATAAAGCACACGGCTGCGCTCATGGCCTGGGAGGGGAAAACGAACCAGAGATTACAAAATGGTACAAAAAAGATGACTTAATCACCAGATGCAGTGACCTTGTCTGACCCTTGAGATGACTTAATCGCCAGATGCAGAGACCTTGTCTGACACTTGATTTGAACAAATCGACCTACAGATACTTCTTAGCTAATTGGAGAACTGTGGACTGGATATGAGATGATATTAAGGAAGAATGGTTTACTTCATCAGACGTGATAAGCGTGATGGCTATGTGAAAACAGATGTTCTTCTTAGAGATGCAAATGGAAGTATTTACGACTGAAATGACAAGATGATTTAAAATGCTCTGGCAAAAAAAAAAAAAACATGTAGAGAAGACAGATGAAAGATTACCATCTTGTTAATTAATTAAGCTGTGTGATGGGTACCTGGGGATTCATTATTCGAGTCTGTTTTTGTGTACGTTTGAAATTTCCATTAACGCAATTAAAAACCACAGCAAATTAATGTCACCTTGTTTCACTTTTTATTATAACCATTATTGCAATTATGACATTAGCAAGGACCAGCAACTTACATCAACGAAGATCATAAACAACTCAAAATGGTTAAGTTTATCAAAGCAATGTACAGTGTTAAAAACATGTCAGATAGAACATATTGATTTATAATAAAAAAGAAAAGCAAAAGACTTCCTTCTCTGGGGCCCGGTCCCACAGGCGACTACTTTTCATCATTTTAGGTCACAGAGCTATACCACTGCTACCTGCAGGCAGCATACTGACTCCCTAGTTCCGTCAGGATGGACGTGACACGTCATCTGCCTTACTCCTCCTCGCTGTGGTTTACGGCCACTCTAGTTCCTTCGCTGGTCACCTTACAAGCCCCAAATGGCTCGTTTCTCATGCCACCAGTTACAGGTACGATTTGCTGGGTCGCTAACTTTTTAAAAGAGGACATTTAGTTGGCACTTGTCCCCTCACCTCTCCCCACTTCCACCTCTCGGCCTCTATCAGCCACGACTATTCTGACATGGTCACAGTTGATGACATCTACATTATTTTGCAACTAAATCAGAATTATTATTTGCCTATAAACAGGTCGCAAAATTGGTGGCTTACAGGCCAGTCCCACCCAAAATGTTTCTTTGTGTGTAATTTTGACTTAGATGCCAATTAGTTTTCTACCGAATGTCCAATTTTCAGCCTCTCCTGAAATACCAGGGTATCTGGGACCACTGGCCCTGCAACCTGAGGCATTCTCTGGTGGATCTGAGCAGAGGCTGGAGAAAATTATAAAAAACATTTAAATTTTCCGAGAGAAATTGTCCTAAGGGAGGACAGCAAATGGAGGGATGTTCATTCAAGAAAATCTACTACAGTATCTGTAGCTTTCTAGCTGTAAACACATATATTAAGAAGAAGATCTCGAATCTATAACCTAACCTTCCATCTTAAGACTTTGGAAAAGATAAGAGCAAATTAACCCTCAAGTGAGCACAAGGAGGAATATGACATAGATGAGAGCTGAAATAAATGAAATAGAGAATAGAAACATTGAAAAAAAGAAACCAAAACTTAGTTTTCGGAAAAGATTAACAAAACTGAAAAAACTTTAGCTAAACCTCTAGACCAAGCAAAAAAGAAAGAAGACTCGAATTACTAAAATGAGGAACGAAAGAAGAGCTGTCGCTGCTGGCTTTACAGGGAGAAAAAAGACTTGACGGTACAATACCATGAAAAACTATATACCGACCAACTGAATAACTTAAGCGAAATGGACAAATTCCTAGAAAGATACAAACTACTGAAAACGACCCAAGAAGAAACAGAAAATCAGAAAAAATCTGAAACAAGAGACTAATTTATAATTTAAAAATTTCCAACAAAGAAAAGCCCAGATGTAGATGGCTTCGCTGTGACCAAATATTTAAAGAATTAACATCGGCCCTTCGCAAAGATTTCTAAAAAAACAGGCGGAGATGTTCCTTATACTGAGGCAGGTATTACCCTGACGCCCAAACCAGAGACTTCGAAAGAAAAGAAAGCCACTGTCCCTTGTGGCCCTGAGCCTGTGCGGGATCAGCTGGACCTACTAAGGGCCAAAGACCAAGGTCAGCGACTGGGGTGGTCAGTTGTGTCTACGTGACCAACCCAATAAAACTGTGGACGCCAAGGCTCGGGTGAGCTTCCCTGGGTGACAGTACTCTGCATGGCTTCGCCGGGAGAGAACACCTGGAAGCTGGCACCTGGCAACTGCTGGCACCTGGCGACTGTCCCTTCTACCTCTTCCCTGGGCTGACTTTAGTCTGTACGTTTTCACTGTAATAAACTGTAAATGTGAGCATAGTGGCTGCTGAGTCCTTCCTGTGAACTACTGAACCTGAGGGTGGTCTTGAGGACCCCCAAACCAGCAGTTGGTGTCAGGAGTGAGGGCAGTCTTGGGGACTCCTGAACTCTGCAGCTAGAAACCATTCAATTGAATTATATCTCAATAAAGCTGTTTAAAAACTATCTCTTTAACATAACCACGATGCCATCGACGCATCCAAAATTACATCTGTTGGCCGACTTTGAAAATGGAAATCCAGGCTTGCATCCCCTTCATTAACAGTTCAAAGCCATCGCCATTCAGAAGAGGGTGATTTGGGCTCGATACAAAAATGGACTCTTCCCTCTTCCACCTGCTATTAACCCGATGTCGAAATCCCAGAACCGACCCCCTCTCTCTTTCCTCTCTCTCACAGTTTTGTCTCTTGTCGTTTCGTCTTAAGTTCTAAGGCTGGGCAACTTATCTTTAATCCCTCTAATGAATTTCTTATGTCAAAAATTACGTCTTCAGGGGTAAGGAGCTGAGGGGTTATTGCTAAATGGGTACAGAATTTGGGGTGAAAAGTTTTGGAAACTGTACTCTCGGGAGGGACAGAAGACACACATCTACGCTCAGCCTCCTTTTTTGAACTAAAACCTGCCTGAAAAAAAAAAAACCCAACCTAACATAAATACATATCCTTGGAAGATGACATCCTGATAGACACCAAGACTGTCCTCATGAATGAGCAAGTCCACGGTTTTAAAATCAGAGCGAAGGCAGTATTCACTGAAGTGTGGGCGGGCTACACCAGAGGGCACCCAAGGGACAACCTGAGCCTTGGTGGCCTTGGCTTGGCGAGCGCGCAGGATGGCACGGCTTTAGACACCTACTTGCTCACAAATGACCAAACGATTTAACAGGAGCTGAGACAACTATCCCCTAAGACACCCATTTTGAGTTCTACAATGATAACTTCCAGCATCTGTTCTGAGAAACGTTTCAGGTGTTTGCACTCCTGTTTGCGTACATGTGCAAGACAGGCTTACTTTAATATTGATCTGTAAAAATAGCAGTTACCTTATAAACAATTAAATGGAGTGCCTCATAAGTGTCATCTGTATTTACAAAGATTTTGGGGAATCTGCATTTTGCTTCTGGATCATTAAGGTTCAAGGGTCCAGTCAGAAATCTGAAAAGTAAGCACAGAGATGACTCAACTCAATTAGGTAAATTATAAATAGGAATATATAAATGCAGTACATGTCTACTTAATATACGGCCATTTTGGAGGGAAGCTAGCCACTACTCAGAAAACACCGAATCAGACTATGAAAAAGTAAATAGCTTTGTCTATGGCCATCCCACCCTGAATTTGCCCGATCATATCTGATCTCGGAAGCTAAGCAGGTTCGGGCATGGTTAGTACTTGGATGGGAGACCCCCTTAGGAAGATCAGGTGCTGTAGGTGTTAAAAAAAAAAAAGAAAGAAAGAAAAAGTAATAGTTTTAATTCATTGGAAAGAACAGAATTTCCTTTGCTGATTATTGTCAATAAAACAGCACAAGGGTTAATTCGGTGTTCGTGATTTTATCTTTACCAAAAAAGATAATAAAATCCAACACAGTACATGGGAGAACAGAAGTCCTACCTTCCATAGTGCTGAAGATTTCCTGGCATTTCTGCCCTTATAGGAGAATCCCTTCCTGCCAGCTGTAAACAAATTTAATGTTGAGAAATGACTTATCAGACTCTCTACTTTCAAAGCCTTCAGATACAGCATCCCTATCTACTAGTTGGCCCCATGACATTTTTCTCATCAATTCCCCATATTCCTCTCCATGAAATAAAGGGAGGCGGCTTCCAGAAGTACATGAAAACTCACCGATTTCAACCAGAACTATTATAACCCTAAATTCCATATACTGATGGAGTACTATTTATGGCAATAACTGAAATCCCCTATGCTGTTAATAGGCGATGACATAAATTACTCGACTTCGCCTCTTACCACCCCTACAGGGAATACTCTCTTCCTATTTTCTAGCTGTGGAAATGGCGGTTCAGAGAAGTTCACCAACGCACACAGCTCCTAGGCAGCAGGGCTGGGCACCAGACCCAAGCCTGTCTGATGTCAAAGCCTTTAGTCATGCCATTGTGGCTCTGCGCAGATTTATGTTTGTAGCATACTCCTAGTTTCTTTTGCTGAAGATATGGTATTTCAACATGCAAAGAAAAAAAAAAATCCAAACCCAATAGTTATGTTAGCTAAAACTTGTTATTCTTCTAAAAAATTTCAATCGATGTTTAATCTACATAAAATTTAGCATGTGACGGCAAATGAAGGATTGAAAAACATAGTCCATCCAATAATAGTAAAAGTGCACAGACATCTCTCACATGCAGTTTCTACTGAGAAGACCTCACGCGTCCGCGTTCACACCGCCCTGTTGGACAGCGCCGCTTCCTGTTTTATCAGCCCGCTCCTCAGGCATAATAGAAAGCACCGTTATCTGCTGTTGCAACAGCACCGTCACACACGGAAAAGCCTCCTGAAGAGCAAGTCCCGGCTCTGCTACTTACTAGCTAGGTGACCCTAGGTAAGTCACTTAAGCTCCTTAAGCTTGGGTATCCTATCTGTAAGATGGAGATGAGGTACCCAGCTTTTAGAATGGCTGTCAGGAGATGCGCATTTGCCAGGCACTTAGTACAGTGCCTGGCGTATGGCACGTACTCCACAAACATGAGCCACTGTATTCGAACCAGCAGAAAGAAACTGAGGGGAAGGCCAGGTGCTTCTCAAAACCTTGTTTTCTATTTCTTATCAAAGATATTTTCCTTGTTTTAAGTCATGGCTTTAAAATAAGGGAGGGAGAGACACAGAGAGGAGCACACGTGTGCACCTGGGCTAAGGTGATGACTTTATGGGCTATGAATACTTTCCGCTTCCAGCTAATTAAAGCTACGAAGGGATACTCTGGGGAGCACGCTGTGGTATAATTTATAATATAATATTTTCTCTGCAGAAAATCGAGAAATTAAGCGCCAGAGTGGAAAAGGCACGCAGGCAATATGACATCAATTCAAAGTTAGATGACACGTTCACGATGAAAAGACAATAGGATTAACCATTGTTTTGGCGAAGATCCCTGGCATTTTCAGAGCTCCCAGAACTGTACCTAAAATCCAGTTTTTTTCCCTCTACTCAATGAAATGCTCCTCTTTCAAACGTACTTTTGCTATCGCATTTGAACACAATAAAATGAACAGCTGACATATATGGTTTTCTGTGCTAAGTTATACACAACTAAATATACTAAATATCACACTAGTAATATAAAACATAGATCAGAACGGTCCCACCCATAACCACATTACTGCGCCCTCCTCCCCAGCCCTCCAAAAATGTGTCTGTAAACATACACATACTAAATATACTAAATATCACACTAGTAATATAAAATATAGATCAGAACTGTCCCACCCATAACCACATTACTGCGCCCTCTTCCCCAGCCCTCCAAACCTGTGTATGTAAACATACACATATGCACATGCATATACACACACACACACAGAGTCTGCCTGTCTATCCAAAGAAAGAGCTATTAGCACCCAATCGTACCTCGGGTTCAATATGCCTCGGAAAGAGAGATGTGGTGAGGTATTTGTATAAAATTCTCATGTCGTCTTGTTCTAATCCACTCCTGAAACAACAGAAAGGTATTGTTAACTCCGGAAGCAGTCTTCTGTCTTTCCATGACTCTATGACAAAGTGCATCTTTCGTCTTTCACATGATATCAAGAGGCCCTTTCCTGGACTGGGAACTTCAAGAAGGAATGAACCACACTTAAGTCCCAGCACTAGAACTTTATCCTGACCTGCTAAAGGCTGCTACTATGTAGTCTTATATTGTATATGCCATTTAAAATAAAGAGTTGCAACTTGACTCTCTGGTTGAATTCCACGCAGGATTCTTCAGGGAGATGAATGACCACACGCTCCACTTCTGGCCGAAGGTTTCTCTTCGCTTTCCGGGTTACACAGTAATGCCATCTTCTTTCATGTGACATCCCAGAAAATACTGGGATGCTGTGGACCGGAAATTGGTCCTTCTCTTAGAAGTGAATGTGGATTTTAACACTGATGTCCATGTAGGCGAAAAGAAAGAAAAGAAGCCAAGTTCAGGCAAATCATCTGATCTGAAATGAGGCAGGAACGAGCAGCACGTTGAAAAACTCCTGAGACCAGGAGGCATCGGACTCTTTGAAGTCGTTTATTTAGGTGGGAACATTGACAATGAGTCTGCATTTGGGGGTTTTCTGTTCAAGGAAATTGAAAAAAATCACGAGGAAATCTCACTACATAAATGGAGCCTCGCACCCCATTCCGGAGGCTCTCTCGCCCTTTCCCGGGAAAATGACAGGTTAGCAAGGTCGGGTCTGCCCTGGCGCACAGGTGTGCCCGCCCCCCAGGGCTTCCTGGCTTTCTCTGACCTCCTTCTCTTCCCCTACCGCGTCTCCTATTTCGAGGTTTGATTTTCATAACGTCTCGTCCACCACTAAAATTAGAAGGAAGCTCCACGCTCTTAGCAGTTTTGTTTTGTTTCCTGCCTGGCAGAGAGAGAGGTTCCGGGTCCAAAGTTAAGGCCAAAATAGAAGAAGCGCTTGGGAACATTTAGTGCTTGTCCTGTGACAACACCGACTCTGAAATGATCTCGCGGCCAACGAGGCAGATGGAATTTCCACATCAAACACATAGAAAGGTCACCCACTTTTTCTGTGGCAGAAATAAATGAGATAAGGGGGGAAAAGAGAAAAACAAGTCCTGGATGTTATTTTCCTTTCAAGATATAAATAAGTGCCAGTGAGGAGGGGCTGTTGAACGAGAAGACAGTACAGAAAGAATTACGAGCTGGGCAATAACTCCTGGAGCTGTGTTTCCAATCGCAGCAGATACTGGGCACGTCTGGCTACCGAGCTCTCGAGATGTGGCTGGTCAAAATGACTGTAACGTACATGCTGGATTTTTAAGATTCAGCACAAAAAGACTAGCTCGTTAATAATTATGTTATTACATGTTGAAATATTTTAGAAATACCAGACCAAAATATATATTATAATTAATTTCGCCAGTTTTTTTATTCTATTGTGGCTACTAGAAATTTGAAAGTTAACACATGTGGCTGGCAATTTCATTCTTATTGGACGCTGAGTAGAAAATACCCTATGACAGGAAACGGCAGACAACACTTAACGACTTACTACGTGCACTGTGCTTTCCACATTTACTATACCATTTCTTTGAAGATGTTTTTGGAAAAACACCAAAATAAAAATAGGATTCCAAAACCTAACTTGATAAAACATCTTCTTCACCTTTCACTGAGCCAGTTTTAAACTCCTCTGCTTGGTAATTTGAAACAGAATCACCCTAGTTTCGGTTTAAATAATCACCGCTTTATTTTGACAATATCTATAAAGATGTTTCCTGCTTTGCCCCTTGCTATTAGTTTCAGTTTGACAACCTGCTATCCATCCAGTCACTACTATTTTTATAATCCCAAAAGATTTTCTTCTTTTACATGCCAAGCCTTAGGGTGTACCTACCAGATTAGTTGGTCGTTATAGAGAAAGGCAGTGTATTTGACTATACTCAGGCTTTCCTCCATTCTATTAATAAAGGACTGGATTTTCAAATAAGTCATTTTATCCAATGGGAAGAAGCTGATTCCACCAAAAATGTCAAGTAGATCGCATGACTGCAAGTGCAACGTTTGCAAATACTATAGGAAAAATAAGGCATAACATTTATTTGAATCTTTTTCTTAATAGTACTCTTTGACAACTGAAATTAATTAGTCTTAACTTATGTACAATTATATACTAGCAAACAGCATACCGACAAGACCAACAGGTAGGTGAGCCATAGATAACTGGATTTGAAAATACAAAGTTCCAAATCAATATCAAGTTTCGATTCAATTTCAAAATATAAAGTTCAAACGCAGCTAGTTAATGTTTATTCAGTAGAGTGTTTTACCTCTTTAAAGTATTTAATTCCTTATATTAGGGCTCAAATTAGGTTAACCTCATTAGGGACCCATACAGCGATATCACGGACAGACAGTGTCATCTTACACTAAAATCATGTTAGAAGGACATGCGGTCAGTTGTACCCACTGATGTGTAAGAGAATGAAAAAGACAAAAACAGGAATCAGGAGATATTATGAGAGTGAATAATGATGTTCACTAAAGTGAACAAATAAGAAAAGTAATTCACAAAACCAAAATAATTTAAAAATAGATATCAAAGGTCATTCAGGGAGAAAATAAACCGGATTTGACCAGAGGTTGGATGAGATATGCAAAATCAATTTACAGAGAAAAAGAATGGCAACTATTTAGGGACATTCATTTATCACTTGGGTAAAATCACACTAATAACCCCTAATGTGATATAAAGTCTGTGTCATAGCCAAATACTTTTATCTTCAGTCAACAGACTATGCCTGTTTAGTGAACAGAATCAATACACAAGAACGTGCGACTCAGCTGAAGAGTTTAATTTTGCTAGTGAACCAATCTACCACACAGTAAGTTCACTTTTGAGGAAGCCCACTCTGATAGATGCAGGCGGAATAAGGATGAAGCAAAAAGATGTTTCAAGACACTTTAAGTAGCTGTGCACAAATGGCAAGGTGCAATGATCCTGCACAAAAGGTCAGAAAGGTTCAAGGGCACGAGTCTGATGAGTTTCCACACTGGTCTGGTTTTGCCACAATTTTCAAGCTGAGCTTTTTGCGTGTGAGAAACAAACTTGTCTGTATACTTCTCTAAGGGGCTATTTGAACACTACCAAAATTATAAATAAAATTCAAAATACTTACCCGATGGAAGAATTTCTCTAATCTTTCTTTTAGGAGCTTGACACCTCCATCTTCCATGGCTCTCAAAAATGTACCATTAAAAAGCTAATGGTGTAAAAGATTTTAAAAAGTCAATTCCTATGCCCTTCAATTACCCAGTCTAACAAGTTCTTTTAATTACTATGGCTTATTTAATTTCTCCAGTGTCTTTTATATACAAAAGATATTTTTATGAGAAAGGATGAGTTATAAGTCACAAAAAATTAACACACTGTTAAGTGATGTTATAATTTTTATGAAATCACCTGTTTTGGGCATGATTTTAACCTTCACTCATACCTAAATTCAGCTTTACATAAAATAACCAGACTTCTTAAACCATGTAAATATCTGCAGTATGCATTTCCTTCAAGAACATGGACTGTCTTGTTCACCAATGGGAATACATTCCTAGTACAAGGCCAGGAATAGAGCAGGACTCAAACTCTGAATATGTGTACACATAAACTTCAATACTGTTCCAAAGGACCCATTATTTCCTCCCATAAAACAGACAGTCACCTTGCGGTCATCTAAAGAACTGAGAACTATTTTTAAACAACTCCTGTAAATAGGGGTAACTGGTTAGCTTTAAATCAGAAAGAATGTCATGCTTACCTTGTACATGCTGTAGCATTGCTGGAGCACTGAGCTATAAACCTTGTCCTACAAACAACACAAAGACATGGCATGAGATTCTATTCAAAGGAAAAAATTTGATTATACAGCAGAGGTACAGTGACCCTTGGCGAAGCAGTATGCTTATAAACCTGGTCCCACAATAGTTGTGTCCCGAAAAAAGAGGTATTTAAATTTGATTATAAACCAATGAGCCTGATTTTAGGAGTGCTTTTAAACACAGATGATTAGTAGAATGCATTAGTGAGGTAAGGTGTATAAACATTTTTATAAGATTGTGCTAATGTAAACAACAGACATAAAACTTCATTGTGTACCCTGAGAAACTTCTGCAAAAGCGACATGGCTTAAATTTGACCAAGTCACCCAACATAGTAATACGTTTTCTAAAAATGTGAAATAAAAAACGACACCTTACCAACAACTCCTCCTCTTGATATTCAACAACTGGTTTTCCATCTTTACTTTGTTTTTCAATGATAGGATTCCGAACCACCTACAAAATTTGATTAACTGATATTACATAAGGAATCAATTATATGTGCTTTTCATTTCTCCTAAATTAAAAAATGTATACATGTCGCAACTTCTTAAAACACAAACACAGAAACACAACTTCTTAAAACAGCCCCAAGAACAAATACACCAAATAGGAGTTTGATTAGAAAGCTGCAACCAACTTTATTGTAATTTTACTTTGATGCAACAGCCAGAGGACTTTCCTAAATTCCTAAATGTAAAGATCACCCATAACTTTCCTATACAAATTAAAAAAGATGTACTATGTGTGTAAATACCATGACCATCCAGAAATTTTCTTCTGGTTCATTGAAGAACTGTCTATTCTTCTGTGTATGTAAAGATTTTGCAGGTTTTGATGGACTAAAGGTCCTAAAAAGATTAAAAGAATATGTTGGGGACAATTATCCAGTATAAAGTGTAAGAATTCACTGAGCTTTGCAAATGTACATTTAAAAACATTACCTTGTAAACTGTACAATAGCTTCACATAATCCGACATTTCTAATTTTTTCATTCTTCTCTACTTCATTTGGATAATAAAACAAAATTTTATTTTCCTCCTAAAATATGAAGAAACAGAATCACATTAACATAAACACTTTTTCACATTAGCTGTTGCAAATGCTAAGTTTAACATCAACCTCTCATGTCATACATACTAAAGGTAAACAACAAAACCTCAAAATAAAAAACTTCTAGCGAAACAATTGTCTTCTCACTGTGTAAATAACGCCCACCAGCCTGAAAGACAATTAAGTCACACGTCATCTAAAGTAGCACTAAATAGTTCCTCTGAAATTCCATATTTGGAGTCCTTTCCTCACGTTAATTTATAATAAATACACCAACGCTTGCAAAACATAAGCGTGTGGCCTGCGCAGGTGCATAAACTTACACCTCCTCCCAAATTAAACCCAGCAGGTTCACCGATATTTAGACTGACAGCCTTTAAAGGACTGTGATTTGCTGCCAATAAAACGTAACTCTGGACATCCTTTGAGGAAGTCACTGTCCCCACCTAAAACAAAAAAACAAAACAAAATAAAAAAAACTCCTTCAATTTATTTACTTATTAACTCGGAAAAAAAACTTTCCGAGGGTCCTCCACGCCTGCATTATTCTAGGGCTACGGTGCACCGTCCTTGTTCCACGCTTCTCCTAGTTGGAAACTTCCAGTAAGAGACATCAACTCAATTTTAATCACTCAATTTTAATCACGGAATTGCTGCAAAGTGAAAACAGACTCCACCTGCGTGGAGTGATCAGCGTGACAAACCTTCATTCAACACACAAGCATGGAGCCGGGACCTGAAACAGACGCTGCCTACGTCTGGCCCCCGCGGGACCCCCGGGGCCCGGGCGCACACCTGGAGCAACCTGGGTCAATGCTGGAGGAGCGCAGAGTGACAGGTGCTGCCCCGCGCCGGCCGGGGCCGCCTCCCAGGCGCACCCTG
>NW_006431919.1:19852477-19875742 GCF_000325575.1 Pteropus alecto | reverse complement strand
CCGCCCCGGCCGCCGCCGCCGCCGCCATCCCGGCCCGGCCCCCCCGCCCCACCTCGGGAGCCTCCTTCTGCGGGTCGCGAGACAGCCGCCGCCGGCACACCGCACACCGCACTTCCGCCTGGCCAGCGGTCGCTCCGGAAGTGATCGCCGCCAACCCGGAAGAAGAAGCGGCCGCCCGGCGTCCCCTTCTGGCGCGCTCGCCTGGGTGGTTTTCTGGCAGGTGTTTCTCATATGAAGTAAAGTGAAGGTAAAATTTCTTTTGTTGTTGTTTGCGCCCAGGAGAAGGCTGTTCGTTTAAAGAAAAATGGATGGAGCGTAGTTCTTTTGTACGCGGGAGTGTGAAGGCACAAAGAAAGCCCCTGCGTTGAAGAAACACGCTTAGGGGCAGACCGCATACGGCGGGCGGTTTGCCCAGCTTCATCACCCACGGGGTCCCTCCGGGCATTTAAAGTGGTTTTTTGTTTTTTTTTTTTTGTTTTTCTTTGTTTTGATCCCTGTTTGATCACTGGGATCCAACCAAACCGACATGACTTTGCACTTACCTCAATTCCGCTGGTTCCAGAGAGACAGGTTACAGCAGATCTGAAGGCACTGGCCTTGGGGGTTGGGAGGGTGGGCGGCGCCCTGGCCCAATCCTGGGCTTTGGCGCACAGGGCATCACCCTTTCTCGCGGTGGGAATGGCCCGTTACTTCTGCTCTTTGGAGTTCAATTCCGTCCAGCCGACTGGCCGAACTCAAGAGGACCTTGGTTTAGGGTGTCTCTTGTCAACAGACAGTTATTGGCGCTAATTCAGTGCCAGTAGGAATCCTCAATTTGGGGTACAGTGAAGAAGACTTTATTCGGCGTAAACAACTCAGTTGTGATACAGCACGGCTGTGGCACAGGCACCCCCGGTGTGAAGCAGCCCAGTGTTGCCGCTTGGCCCATGAGACAGCTCTGCTCTGCTCCACGCCAGGGTGGTGAGACCTCTGTTTTGTTCTGAGCCAGCAAGAACCGCTTAGCTGGTATACCTCCAGCCTGAAAACACAACCTTCAGTGGGTAAAGCAAGTGCATTCCTTGAGCTAGAGAGAAGCTGACTTGCATAGAGAGAAGTCCCTGCCCCTGGTGCCTGATTGATTCATTCTCATGCACAGGGGGACTTCAAATACTCAGTTTGATTGGTCCAAAAAGCACTATCCTGATTGGTTAGGATGGAGGCTCCTTGATTGGTCAGTGAAGGTGCTAATATAGCTGTGCAGCTCCAATTAGACAGGAAAGTCTCAGTCCTGTTGGTTGAAATAGGATGCCAGGAACTTTTGTATGAGTTGGGCTCAGACCCAGACAGGCAGTTCAATGCAGGCTTCTACCTGAAGTGTGGCTTATGTAAGAGGCCCTGATTTAGTCTGCTAATGGCTTCTAGGCTCTGTTTTTAAATTTGGTCCAATAAGTCCCCAGGAGCCCTTCTTGGTAGATTTTTTTTCCCTTGGGGGGCCAACACTCCTCTGTCACAGATTAAGTTTAGAAACAGGACCTCTTATCCAACCTAGTAGAATGAATCTTCACGTTTAAGGAGGCAGTGTTAGAATTTGGACATGAGACAGATCTGGGTACTTATCCTAGCTCAATCACTCACTAGGTGTGAGATCTTGGATTGATTACCTAGCCTTTCCCCAGTCTCTATCTCTTGTTTGTAAAATGATAATAGTAAATGTTTTCAAAGAGATTTCACTGTAGGAATTAAATGGGACTGTGAATTGAACATATAGTGGTCAGCATGGAATCATTATTTAACAGATGATTTCTATCGTTGCTTGCTCTTGACATTCCCAATATGTACAAACCAATATATGTGATATACCGCATTAACAAAATGAAGGATAAAAATCATATGATCATCTCAATAGATGGAGAAAAAGTGTTTGACGAAATTTAATGTTCTTTCATGGTAAAAACACTAGGTATAGAAGTAATATACATCAACATAATAAAGGTCATATATGACAAACCCACGGCTGACATCATAGTCAGTGAAAGACTGAAAGCTTTTCATCTAAGATCAATTGAAAAAGACTAGTTACTTTTAGCCACTTTTATTCAACATAGTACTGAAATCCTAGCCAGAACAATTAGGCAAGAAAAAGAAATAAAAGGCATCCAAGTCCTTAAGGAAGAATTAAATTGTCTCCATTTGGAGGTAACATGATCTTACATATAGAACCTTGAAGAATCCACCAAAAACCTCCTAGAACTAATAAATGAATTCAGTAAAGTTGCAGGATGCAGTATCGATATTCAAAAATCAGGTTTTTTTTTACAGTAACCGAACCTATGAGAAAGAGAAATTAAGAAAATAATCCCATTTACATTCGCATCAAAAAGAATGAAATACTTAGGAATAAATTTAACCAAAGAGGTGAAAGATCTGTGCACTGAAAACTATAAAACATCGATGGAAGAAATTGAAGAAGACACAAATAAATGGAAAGATATTCTGTGTTCATGGTTTGGAAGATGTAATATTGTTAAAATGTCCATAGTACTTAAAGCGATCTATAGATTCAGTGCAATCTTTATCAAAATTCCAATGGCAATTTATATAAGTACAGAAAAAAATCCTAAAATTCATATGGAACCACAAAGTATCCCAAATAGCCGAAACAGCCTTGAGAAAGAAGACCATAGCTGGAGACATCAAGCTCCCTGATTTCAAACGATTACAAAGCTATGGTAATTCCAACAGTATGGCACTGGCATAAAAACAGACACACAGATCATTGGAACAGAATAGAGAGCCCAGAAATAAACCCATGCACATATGGTCAATTAATTTATGACGAAGGAGCCAAGAATATACAATGGGGAAAGGATATTCTCTCCAGTAAGTGGTGTTGGGAAATCTGGATGGCCACATACACAAGAATGAAACTGGATTTCTATTTGTACCCTATGCAAAAATCAACTCAAAATAGATTAAAGACTTGAACATAAAAGCTGAAACCATAAAACTCCTAGAAGAAAATGGGGTGAGCTCTTTGACATTGGTCTTGGCAATGATTTTTTTGGATTAGATACCAAAAGCGAAAACAACAAAATAAAAAAATAAACTAAAAAGCTTCTGCACAGCAAAGGAAACAATCAACAAAATGAAATGTCAACCTATGGAATAGAAAATATTTGCAAGCCACACATCTGGTAAAAGGGGTTAATATCCAAAATATCAAGGAACTCATACAAACGATAGGAAAAAACCCCCGAATAACCCAATAATTAAAAAACGTATAAAGGATCAGAGTAGACATTTTTCTAAAGAACATATGTGAGTGGCCAACAGGTGCATGAAAAGATACTCAACATCACTACTCATCAGGGAAATGCAAATTAAAACCACAATGAGATATCACCTCACACCTTTTAGGTCTATTTTCAAAAAGACGAGAGATAACAAATGCTGGCCAGGATGTGGAGAAAAGAGAATTCTAATGTACTGTTGGTGGGAATGTAAATCGGTGCAGCTGCTATGAAAAATAGTATGGAGGTTCCTCAAAAAATTAAAAGGAGAACTACCACGCGATCCAGCAATTCCACTTCTGGTTATATATATAAAGGAACTAAAATCATTATCTAGAAGAGGTATCTGTGCTCCCGTGTTCACTGAAGCATTATTCACAATAGCCAAGGTATAGAAACAACCTAAGGGGTCCATCAACAGATGAATGAATAAACAAAATGTATGTATGTATGCGTAGAATATTATTCAGCCATGAGAAAGAAAGAAATCCTGTTTTGCGACAACATGGATGAACCTGGCATTCTGCTGAGTGAAATAAGCCAGACAAAGAAAGACAAATACCTAATGTGGAATCTTTAAAAAAAAAAAAATCAAACTCATAGAAACAGTAAAATAGTGGTCATTAGGGGCTCGAGGGAGGGGGTGAGGGAAAAAAGGGATAAGTTAGTAAAAGAGTACAGACTTTCCGGACACGTCCTCACCTTTATCTGTCTTCCTGCTAACAAGAAAAGCGAGCATCCGAATGACAGGACAATTGGAGTCATCGATGCTCCCATTGTCTAGCACAGCACCTGCCTCAAAGGACACAGTATGTATGTGTCAGTGGACAAGTTATGGAGGTTTGGAACGGGTTGAGGGGGGTGGAGAAACAGACTTTAGAGGTCGGCTTTCCTCTTTCAGAGCTCTGTCTGCTGCATGCCTGCACAGCTATGTCACAGGCCAACCCGACGTTCTAGCGAGTTCTTTCCTCCCTGTACTCAGCTCAGGACTGAGCTCCAAGAAGAAGCTGCTGGGTAGAGGTGTGAGTGTGATAAACACTTCTGAGGCCATCTGTACAAAGGACCTCTCCATCTCACTGTGTTAGCAGAAATAACAGGCCTGTGAATCAAGTAGTCAATCTCTTCTCTGTCGATCTAGAGCTCAGACTCTTTCATTCAGAGGTGACCCGCATCCCAAGGGTATCGCTCTCTCCCGCAATTAAAATTGTCCTTGATCTCCATCTCCTGCTAGGGTCACCTGTAAAGGATCTTCAAAAACTACAAAACATACGATTCTTTTTCTTAAAAAATGAAAAATCCGAAGGAAGTTCTGTAAGTCAGTGTTCAGTTGGAGAACAAGAGCCACTAGAAAAAATATATCCATATATGTGTACATTACATATAATGTAATTTTTAGATGTTAATTATAGGTATTGTATAATTTAACCATTAATATGTAGTCACATATATCTGTATATATTACAGGTGTGCACTTGTGAGAGGTAGTTCAACAGTCTCTATAAGGCTGTTGCCTTCATCCAATGCTGAAGCTTGAAGTCTGCAGAGCAGGCAGGCAGGAAGGGAAGGTGGATGTAAACAGGATAGTGAAGGACAAGCTGGAACCCATGAGGACAGACTGGAATTCATGTCAGTCTCCCGCTGCCCCTATTCTGATAATGGGGGGTCTCCAAGTAAAGCTGGTGTCCTCTGTCACAGAAGGAAACACACCTGGAACTGGGAACTGAAGGAGGACCCCACACCGAGGAGGGGAGCCAGCAGGTAAGTGACCACCTCACACCGACCTCCAGAACATTCACACTGTGGCTGCTGCTTCATCTCCACCCTCCAGATCTCAGGCAAAATGGTTCCTGTGGCCCACGCTAACTGAGTACTTACAGCCTAAGCAGGTCGACATATTCCTAAGCCTCGAGACAGTTCATGCCAAGATTCGATAAAGCGAGGTGATAGGTACGCAGGTGTTTATGTCACTGTGTATTCTCAAATACTTTATAATTTAAAAATAAGGTGTGAATCCATGTATATTTGTTGTAGAAGGCCTGTGAAAATGACGTCAAAATCCACTCCCTACCAAAAAAGTGACTTTTTGAAAGCAGTTAAAACATTATGTAAATGAATAGTCTTTCCAGTGAATAAATTAACAGGCCCGGTGGAAACGATCCTGGTGATTCAATTTCATCTGTCTTCTTGAGTGTTTGCAAGGTAATACCATCCCTTAACGTTAGCACAAGAGATATAAGATAGGTTTTTGCTTGAAATTGGATTCCTGAGTACTCGTTACACAAAATTAAACGGCAGTCATTTCACAGAATTAACTATGGAGCTTGTAAACCTGAACAACTAGACAAGTGTTTCAGAAATTTTCACTGTTTTGCTACAGTTTTTATTGAGCTGGAAAGAACTGAAAACCTATACATTCAAATGAATCATATAAATATTTCATAATGTGCTATGCTGAAGCAAAATACCAAATAAAATTTGAAGTATTTTAATCATCCTTTTAACTTTCAACACTTAACACATTCATGAAGCTGGCTTTGAGATCATATTCCATTAAATTATAAAGCTCTCAACCAAACTATGAGCTGAAATGCGGAGAAAGTAAAAATAGTTTAAATTAAAGTCACGGTTGCTCCCTATTTTATAAGCGATTAGGCAAAATAACAGACACCAGGGTTTTCAGCTCTGTCACCCATGATGCCATCTAGGCCCTCATTTTAAAGTCAGACTACATCATCTCACTGCTGGGAACAGGTGGGTGATGCTCTGCAAATTAGGTAAACAGAGAAAATAACCAGGAAAATAAAGTTGTTTAGATGCTTGTCAGTTCCTTTTCTGGATTGTTGGAATTTCACTTAGGGGTTTTCTAGCTTTGATTCGACTGGTTATGTTATATTTAAAATTTTTGCTCAGTATATAAAATTACAGTCGAGTCCAAAATGTGAGTAGAAATTTCAGGAGCAGAGTAGTACGCAGGGTTTTCATTAATTTGAGTGTGGGTACATCCTTTGTATGAAAGTTTTTTAAAATCAGAATTTATCGTTCCTTGGCTTCATGACAATAACTGCGTAAATTCTACATCAGTGTTTTTAATTTCCTGTGGTCACTGCGTTGCTTTTAGAAAGGCTTCAGTCTTATCTTATTGTTCTATAAACTTACCAGCTGGAGATAACGACTGTTATATTTTGCTATATATCCGTTTACTCTTTTTTCCTGAGAGGTACACGTTGAATAGGACCCATTTAAAAATGAATTTCTTGCTTGGTATGAAATTTATATAATGACTAAACTCAAGTAGTTTTTGAAAACATTTGTTTTTTCAAGTCGTACTTCGCCAAAGATTTGGAAATGCTAATGTTTTTGCAATATTTAAACTTAGAAAAATAACCCCCCAAAACCCAGTGCTAACTAACAAATGTAATCACACAATGCCCAGAGCTTTCGTTACCTGCTTTCAGAAGTGGAATACTCCCCGCACAGCACCACAAACACGCAAATCCTTACAACATAATTAAAAATCGATGTGAGTGAAAGCAAGATTATTGTTTCATTTAAGCATACCACCTGATGCTTTTTGAGTGTTAAATACAGAGAGATACTCCTTTTCATGGCTACTTCTTACCTGTTGACAGAGACTCTGAAACTGAGTTCCTAAAACTGGGTTGGGAGGATTAAAAATTGCTATATTTGAAATGGGCAAAAAATAATTTGAATTATACTTTTGAAACAGTAGAATGAACAAAATTCATGAATAACCGACCATCATTCTATCTATAGAAAATTTGTGGCAATTTATCCTCTGTATGCATCTGTCCTCTGAGCGTTTTCCCTAAAACAGTCAGGATGACCCAATGATACGGTGTCCCCTGGGTCCTCCATGTAACCCTGCCAGTCATTATTCCTGTACGGAAGCCCTCCTGAGGGACAGAGAAGAGAAACCGACGATCTTTGCCTCGTTTAGGGCGAGGTTGCCTTTGCTGCTCCAATGGGTGTTGGATGGCTTAGTCAGTTAAAAGCTCGCGACCATTATTTTTATTTATTTATTTATTTTATGCCTACAACACCTGATCTTTCTAGGGAGTCTCCCATCCAAGTACTAACCAGACCCGACCCTGCTCAGCTTCCAAGATCAGACGGGATCGGGCACGTTCAGGGTGGCATGACCGTAAACGCACGACCATTATTTTTAAAGCATCATCATTCATATTGTTTCTCCAAGGCATGTGGTGGCCAGAACCCCATGGAAAGAGGGCCAGGTCGCGGAGTTATAGAGGGCTCCCTTGCTGGGGAGGACAAAGGGGCAGAATGAAAATAACGGCAGGATCAGCGTATCCACGCGTGGTGGGGTGAAGGCAGCACGTGGGTTGCTTGAAGAGTCCAGGCCGGCAGTGGCCAGGAAGGCGCTCTTGCTGCCTGCACCTCGGGGGAGTCGCAAGTGCGTCTGGGCGACATTTCCACACACCAAGGGGAGCTAGCATTGGGAAGGAACTAGCGTGACTCCTGCCGGAAGTCTGGGGGGTGAGGATGGTAGGGCGCGCACGTGCAGGGAGAAGGGACAAGCGAGACCGCCACAAAGTGACACAGTTCCAGTCTTTGGCCCTCCACAGAGAGTCCTTCATTTTCAAGCTCTATTTCCCCATTTTGACTCATTTGAAAACTACCTATGTGGTTTTGTCCCTCCTAATACCATCTCGAATATTACTACTTATCTTCTTCAAATTGCTACACTTTCAAATGTCTAATACTCCCTTTAGTTTCATTCTAAAGCAATGATACTGAAATCACGTGTTTGTGCTTCATTTTTTCCTGACACATCAAACACACAGTTATTAAAATAAAAAATGTTGATTCCTTCCCACCGAAGTCACCTTGAGGCCCCCTTCTAGTCTGTGCTTCACACTTTGAAAAGCTACTCTAATGTGACCCTTCAAAAACCAAGAGTTCAAAGTTGCTAGGTGACCTCGCGTGATGGCAGGAATCAGGAGAGCCCAGCGCCTTGTGGGCTTGCGCGTTGGGGTAAAAAGTGTGAGTTTTTGATTGAGCACTCAGGAAAATGCCTCAGTTCCTCCCAGGAGTCCTCAGAACCCCCGTGGTCAGCCATGAACACCTTTTACCTGCCACCTGGAAGTCAGCCTAATGAGAATTTCCTGGCTTGGGATCAATGCACCCTCACGAAAACCCTGTAACAGGACCCCCAGGCTTGAGGCTCGCCTCAGATGTTAAGACAAGTCTCAGTGTAATTAGCTCGGTGGTATCGAATAAGAGCCAGGAAAATAGTGGTGGAGAAAGGGGAGAGGGCGGGGGCAGGGGGCTGGGTCAGAGCAGACAGAGCCTCTGATAGCTTGTTTTTCTAAGAGAGGGAAAAAAAGCTTGAAAACGGTCTGTGTGTCACAGTGCACTGTAGCCTCACGCCCTTGCTGTCTTGTACTATTGGCCTTTACTTAAATCTCTTAAGGAAATCTAACACCTGGTAGCAGAAAACGCATAAGCGGGAGTGATTCTATTCTGGCTAAAATCGTTTCCTGTTAACTTCAGACTCGGATAAATCCCTGTGAAAATCCTAGCCTGACAATGCCACTTCTTTGGGACTTTTTTCCCGACTATTTTCCTGTTAGCTCATGCACGTTGCTTGCTTAATGCTTGATAGGACCAGACATCTTTCTGAAAGTCCCCAAATTGCTTTCATCCATTGCCCTTGCTGAGAAAAAAAAAAAAAAAGACCACACCCACACATTAACAGATGATGAGAAATGTGTCTTTATTGGATAATTTTTAAAGGCATTGTCTGCTGAGGGCCTAATGAGAGTCACTGGGGCATACCCACCACCAGAAAGTATTGAATGACTGTCTTATTACCTCACTAAAACAATGAGCAAGTCACAGAAACGTTTCAGGGGGAAATTAATAAATAAATTAGGGGGAGGAGGAAGTGGGGTTTCCCGTTCCTGGGGCTCTGGAGGCCTTCCAGCTGATCGTGTCTATGTCATAGCCCATGGTCTTTAAGAATGTACCATTTCCTGGAATTCTGGAACAGAAGAGGTGAGAACGGGGTCAGTGGAGATGCTTTACGGTACTTTACAGACACCCTACGGCCAGTGAGAGTTCTGAAGAGGAAAGGAAACGAGGCAGATTGTGAGATGATGGGTATGGCCCCCTCCCAGGGCACGAAGTGAAGAAAAATGTGAGTGACACTCACTGCAAGTCCAGATGGTCTACAGCGCTTCATCTCCCTGCGTAATCCAACAAACACCTTTAGCTCTGCAGTTACACCTCTCGTGTGAGAATGTGTCAACCCAGCCATTTCTGCCTGGCAACCCATGAACTTGGTGCAATGGCTGATCATAATCTGTGACCTTTCAACCGTTTGGCTTCTTAATTTAAGACAGAAATGGGAGGTTTCCTTCTTCAAGTCTATAGCTACGTTTTGCATTTTTAGTAACGTTTAACAGGGTAAGACTTCGAACTAACTTTTCCCTATTGGACCCCAATCCTTACCCCTAAAGTTTGTATTACTAAAAGACAACAATAATAATACTATGTGGATGCTACAGATGGGAATTGAAAAATTGGGGTTTACTTTATATTTAGTAGCAAGCTTTGCCTGTTTGTCTTCCATAGTCAGGTTTAAACAAATCAATCTTTCCTTACCTATTTTTCTGAGCTATTTATAGAAGCTGTATTAACTCCCATGTAGTAAGTTACAGTGGTATCATTTTGATTAGGTCTTTAAAATAAGGATCTAAAGTAGCAGTTTTTAATTTCAAATTAACTCCACCGAAAGGACCATGCATAAGTGCTCCTGAGTTGGCATGTACAAAGCAGCTAAAAAGCATGTAAGCCACATGACAAAATCAGATGAAAATAATTCTACGGCCATGCAATTATGCTAAAATTTAAATATTGGGCTCTGCACAAGGAAGACTCCATAATGGAGTTGAATTGATTTAAGTTTTCCCTGTCTAATGTTGTCCAGTTGGTGAGCAAACATCCAATAAAACATATTCGTTTAAACCCTTGAAAACTAAGAGGCTTTCCTGCTCAAGTCAATAGATTTTAGTGTGAGACACGCTTGAGGATGTCAGTCCTCAAGGGGCTCAGATACCATGGCAAGAATGCCTTACGCTGTTTTCAGAGAGCATGAGGCTGTCTTGCAAGTAATTGACCAGATTACTAGCTTGTCCCTTAGTTAGGTGAGGGACATTTGCTGGTTCACAGACAGTGACCGGCTGGACCAGCTCCTGTGGCACATCCCTAGGTATTATGCCCAAATCTTTACACATAGCATCTGTACCACCACTTTTGTCCCATTTTATAGATGGGAACACTGAGGCTCAGCGAGGTTAATAAATGGGGATTTTAACCCACATCTTTCTGCTCTCACACCCCCGGATACCCCCTGAGCTCGTCTTTTGTGCTGCGTACAGGTGCGGACATACCATCAGCCCCAATTTTTCCGTCTCCATCATTATCCGCAGCCGCCATCAGAGACTTGGTTTCTGACTCGGTGAGTTCTCTAGCACCACTCTCAAACTTCTGGAGGAAAAACCTACAGGACAGTCAAGATCGAGGGAAATTTCTGAAAGACCATGCTTTTCCTCACCTACCCTTTCTTTTTTCTCTTGAAGCAAATTGTGTTCCCAGCAATTGCAATAATCAGTCAAGGTCTTAGTCAGCAAAGGTTTCCTTCACTGTAGAAACTAATGGTGGGCATTTCGTGTTTGAAAGTATATTTCATAGTTTTGTCGGTAAGTCCATTTGCCAAAGAAAAGCCCTAAAATTGTTGAATTTTTGCACCTGTAGTCTTAGGTGCTCATGGTTAGTGCTTCGCATGGATCTGAGTGTGGCCAGCTGACTTGTATTCTTCCCTTTCCTGGGGCTCTGCCAAATTACCAGCATCAAGGCTGGCTATTGAAAAAATACTGAGCAAACTGGCCTCTACTGCACCCCAGCCCACTAGCAAGGTCGGAGTGCGAGACACACTTAGGATAAAGCTTACTTAAGCTCTTCTTCATCCAGATATCCACTCTGGTCGTTGTCTATGAACCGAAAAACATCCTTCACCTGACTGGCCGACATCTTGGAGAGGCCGGATGTCTGGAAGAATTTTTGGGGTTCAAAAGTATCTGGGTCTGAAACAGAGAATGGGTTATCCTGATGCTCATTGGGTCACATTCCATATTTGGGCCAAGGTGCTGAAAACATAGTTTATTGGAAATACTTTTCATAATATCATTGAGCTACAGTTATGCTCTATTTAAAAAAAATTTGTTTTTAAAGATAAAGAGGACCGTGAAAGCCAAGACAGGATGGCTTCGCGTGTCATCTCCTATCCCCACACCCTTCCTCAGCTTTCCCTTCCCACTCGACTTGCCCAGCTCCCCTTCTCCCTCCTCCGCTCCTCTGCGCCTCCCCTGCCAATTGTACAGGCTCTGTATCTAAGACTGCAGCATCACTGGTCTAACTGGTGAGGGGAAGTGCGGTCACGGGACTCAGACGGGCTACGGGGCTTCCACTGATTTCTTTTTTCACGTCGTTTCTTTCGCCTCGCAGAAATGGAATCATATGCTCAGATCTCATATGCCTGTAATTTTAGTTAATTAATAACAGTTTTATTCCTTGATCCCATGAATTTTCAGCAAAGTTCACATTTCAATTTTTGTGGCTTTGCTGGAAGTACGAACACATGAGAAAAACCCACCCCTGCCTCATGTGCCCTTTACCTTGGCACTCCTGCAGGGCTGCTGCAATGTCATCAGCACTAAGGACGTCTGTGATGCTCATTCTCCACCTATTCGCAGGACAAATGACATTTGGTAAATGGCAAGTTGGAACATGCACGTCTGGGAGGAGTCCACTCTCTTTGTCCCGCTGAAACTGTATATTTGTTGATAATTTTTAAAAATTTGATAAGTGTGGTCTTCATTGACTGGACAGAATATCCAAATAAAAACCCAATACTGAAAAGATCCCACCCCCCCTTTGTCTCGATGCCCTCTCCTGAATATACCCCAAAGATGAAATAAAAAGTACAACCTACAGAACGATTTGATTCTGTTTTCTTATTTAGAATTATAATTACCTAATTGGTCACATATTTAAGCACCTACAAACCATTCAGAAGTAAACCACGTTACAATTGCCATAGCATTCTCATATATCAGCCAAAGAAACAATGTTGCAAATTCCACGTGGGAAAGAATAGAGCTTGGGCTGCATGGAGACCTGTGGGAGAGATGCCTTTTGTCCTGAAGGATGGGAATCAGAGACATGAAAAGCCCATCTCCCAGAGATCAAAATCCTTCCAGGTGTCAACTCCATGGAAAAAGAGAAATCTGAGCACAGCATGTGCCAGCCTAATACGAATGCATGCAGAAAAGAAGAGTCTGGGGTCTGGTAGGTCCACCAGCTACTCACCGTTTTAGATTTTTCCCCAAGAAGAATCAGGAAAAAGTTGAAGGAGCAAAAAAACGGATGTGGTTTTGCTGCCTTACTGACCTACCTTATATAGGATCGAAAAAGTGATAGTAAGAACCTCTTAGATTTCCTTTTCAAGGATCAAGTGGACATAGCTCAAATGTCTTGCCTCACCAATGAAACCTTTTTTTTTTTTTTCTATTTATATCTCAAGGGAATGTGGGTAGGAACAGCCAATTTTTAAAAACAAACCTCAACCAACCTTAACTAAGGTTTCAGTTCTGCAAGTGAACCCCTCTGGCGAAGCAGAGAGAAGATACTAGGGAACTGGTAAGGAGGAGACAGTGGCCGAAACGAGGCAAACACGTATGAGGGTGCTCCGTAAACTGGAAAGGGCACCCCAGATGTTAGTGGCCGCCACTTGAGGCAGGTCTATTGTCACCCTCTGAAACTGTGGATACGTGAGGCTGACCTCAGTCCAGAGTTGAGACTCAAAGTCATTGTGTCAGATGGACACACAGGACTTGTCCAGCAAACGACGGCACTGGGTAGATGACTTTCCAAAGGAGCCTTGACTTTGATATTTTCCAGCTATATCTTAAGTTGCACACACTAAAAAGACAACAAGGGGACATAGAACCAACGATTCCCAATCCCGTAGCTAAAATTTGCAGAAAACATATGAGGCCGGGACTGGAGACCTCAAGATGTGTTTCTGCTGTGAGCAGACATTTGCTGAGTCCCCTGTATGCCCAGGGCTGTGCTAGACTCTATTTTTTAAAACGGTGGTTAAAAACACATAACAAAATTTACAATCTTGGCCATTTTGAAGTATACTACAGTATAGTAGCATCCGCTATATGCACAGAGTTCCACGACAGCTCTCTAGAACTTTTTCACCTTGCAAAACTGAACGCCATACCCATTGAATAAGAACGCCCCGTTCTCCCTCCACCAAGCCACTGGCGACCACTGTCTGTCTCTTTGAGCTGACTGCATTAGATATCTCTTATAAATGGAGTCACGCAGTTTTTTGTCCTCTTGTGAATGGTATATTTCACCTAGCATAATTTCCTCAAGGTTCATCCACATGTAGCATATGTCAGTTTCCTTTTTTTTTTTTTTTAAATGCCAAATTCAAGTTTTTAAAAGTCAAAGACTAATCCCATGTTGCAATCAGAAATATTCAGTGGCTTTGAAGTAGACAATTCAGGAGCTCTAGAGGGGCCTCAGAGTCTTCCCTAGGTGATACAGTCTGGACAGTCATCTTCAGTTTGCCCCAAATATAGTCCCCTACCTCTACCTTGGCTTGTACTTTAATGTCATCAACGCAAAGTTTGTCTCAGCAACACCTACCGCATTTCTTAAATTACTGAACCCCAAACCAGCCCCAGCCTGTCTTCCCACATTATGTGCCCCAATTCCTAGCATGGTGCCTGACCTAATTAAGGGCTCAGTAATTATCCAATGAGTGGATACATAAAAACAGTAAAAAGAACTTGCAAATGGGATTACCAGCCAGCATCAACTTGCCCAGCTCATAAAAGACAGTTTCTGAAAATGTCTCAAGAGTTTGGAGTTAGGTTTCTGACATTACATTCTCATAGAAACTGAGTCCTTTCTTTTTGTGGAAGGGTTTCCAATTGTCCATAGAGATAAAAAAAAAAATTTTTTTTTTAAAAATCTGCCCACTTAAATGCAAATAGCATATGGGTTAAACCAAGACACTCTAGATTTTTATGCCATTTTTCTGATAGAAAATAAAGACAACAGAAACACAGTAAACATGTCATCTGAATCAACAAGGCAGCTAAGATGATGACTTGAATTCCACTATTGCAATCTGCGGTGAAAATGTTGATTCACGCAAAAGGGTAAATAACGTGCGATTCCACTAATATGAGGCACTTAGAGTAGACTAATTCACAGAGCTAGGAAGTAGAAGGGTGGGTGCCAGGGGCTGAGGGAAGGGGATGGGGAGTCAGGGTTTAATCGGGACAGAGTTTCAGTTTGGGGAAGATAAAAAGTTCTGGAGATGGATGATGGTGACTGGTTGTACAACAGTCTGACTGTACTTAGTGACACTGAATGGTACACTTAAACATGCTTAAGATGGTAATTTTTATGTTATGTGTATTTTACCACAATAAATTCACAAGTACTCCCAAGGAGGAGTAGAAGGAAGAGTTGGAAGTAGAAGGTTTTAACTAGAGCCCAGCTCTGTCTTTTACCGGCGTGAGACTCCAGACCCATCTCCTCTTGTAGGAAATAGGAGTAATGCAAGTGTCTGCTGGTAACCTTCCAACCATTCTTCTAAAGATCAAGGGACCAACTGCAGATGTACAAACGTCCAGAAGTTCACAGAGTCACCTGTTAAATCCCACCCATGTCCTGAGATTGCAGGATTTCATTCTGTGGATCCATTCCGCTCGATTGGTAGGGGCTTCCCGGAGTGGACGGAGTGGACACTGGGATCAGCTAGCAATGTCTGCGGTGGGGGAAGACCGACTGTGCTTTTGGGCTTTGCTACTGCCAGTGGCCCTGGACTCCCAGGTGTTCGATGCTGTTCCCAGTCAATCACCTGTTCCAATCCAAACCTCCAGAGGACTTCTTAATCCACAGACTTCCTCCTCCCGGAGCCCCCACACTCATCACCTGGCGATCACGTAGCTCTGTGACATCTCTCCACCTATGCTGGCCTGACCCATCTCCTGACTCACTGGCTTGTCTCTGGTGTCATCACTGCCTGTGCCCACCTGGGCTGCCGTGTTCAAATCTCTTGCACATGTCTGAGGCCCACTTTTCAACGTATATGCCACTTCCATACTTTCTCAATAGATGTGACCTCCTAAACATTTCTCAGCTTCATCTTCTCTCCACGCCCCGCTGTCACCACCACTAGCCCAAGCCACCGTCATCTCTTTTGGGAAGAACTAGTGCATTCCTACCGGCCAACCCTCATCCACATGGACTCCCCTCCAACCTAGCTGGGTGGCTCTTTTTAAAACCCAAGTGTGCTATGGCCGTGCCACCCTGAATAAGCCCGATCCTGTCTGATTTCGGAAGCTAAGCAGCGTCGGGCCTGGTTAGTACTTGGGATGGGAGACCACCTAGGAAGACCAGGTGCTGTAGGCGTAAAAAATAAAAAAATGAATGAGGGATTGTAAGCTGACAAGGTCCTTGCAATCTGTGAGGTCAACCAAGGGTTGCCTTACCTAAAAATAGATAGATAGATAGATAGATAGATAGATAGATAGATAGATAGATAGATAGATAGATAAATGAATAAAACCCAAGTGTGTTAGTTTCCGAGAGCTGCCATAACAAAGTACCACAGATTGAGTGGCTGAAAACAACAGAAATCTATTGTCTCAAGTTTTGGAGGCCAGAAGCCTGAAATCGAGGTGTTTCAAGGCTCCCTCTGAGGGCTCTAGGGGGAGAGTCCTCCCTTCCCTCTTCTAGCTCTGATGCTCGCCCGCAATCCTTGGTGTTCCTTGGCTCGTAGCTGCATCCCTCCATTCTCTGACTTTGTCGTCGCATGGCCAAGTTCATTCCTTTCGTGTCTTCTTCTAATAAGGACACCAGTCATATTGGATTAAGTATTCGCCCTACTCCAGTACGACCTCATCTTAACTAATTAGATTTGCAATAACCCTATTTCCAGATATGGACACATTTTGAGATACTAGGAGTTAAGGCTTGAGTATATCTTTTGGGGGACACAGTTCAAGCCTAACTCCAAGAATATGGCTCCCCACTCCTCCCACCCTCAACCCCATGTTCGACACTGGCTTCCACTTATTCCTAGATTAAAGACAAAAGTCCTCCCCGTGGCCTTGGAGGCCCGGCGTGACGTGTGGGCTTCTCCAGCCTCATCTCACACCATCCTCCCCCGCTTCCTCCAGCGATGGCCCCTTGTACTGTTTCCTTTGCCTGGAACACTCTTCTCCTTCCTCTTGCCTTAGGAGTCTCGCACGCAGCCTTTACATCCCTCCTCAGGCACCCCTTCTTCCAGGAAGCCTTTCCTGACTCCCAGACTGGGTCAGACCCCCACTTCACAGGTGGTTGAACCTCCGTGCTCCTCTCTTGTACCAAATCACAGCTGCATGGTCCCCCTTGCTGTGACTGCTGAGTAGTGTCTCTGCCCTAGACAGTAAGAGCCACGATGGCAGGTTCAGGGTCTGTGTTTGCTCAACTCTGTATCCCCAGCGTCCAGTGTGGGCATACATGAAGACCAACCTAATAAGAAAGGTAAAGGCTATTTATTAGAGCCTCGCATAGCAAGGAAGTGGCCCACCATCACTTGTGCTTGGCAGACTCCGAGGCTGGCAGAGGGGTGGGAAAGCTTTGGAGTGGAAACAAGGAGTGGCTTCAGATGGGCCCTGATTGGTGGCCTGGAAAAGTTGGAGGCGGCTCACTAGAAGCAGGACATCTTATGTCATTGGTTAGGGGAGCATATTTGGCTTGGTCCCAAGTTGGAAGCAGGACAAAAATGAGAGAAGCTGCCAGTTAATAATTAAGTCCCACCATTTTTGGCCAATTGTCATTGGGGTTATTGTTTGGCTTCCTGGATTATTTGTCAGACACAGGAACTGGCTTCCCACAAGTCTAATTTGTAGAGAGTAAGCTGGCTTCCTGGTCTGCTTGCTGCAGATAGTGGGTCAGAGTTCTGTTTTTACATATGCTTTGGCCATCGTACATTTTTATATTCAGTCTTCCACTTACACCTTCCTTGTCACCTTGTAAATATTCAGTAAATACGCTGTGGAATGAATGAACTTGAGCAGGTCTCTTGCTGAAAGCCTCAACTTCCCCCTTTTAAAGTGAAGATAATAATAACAGAACCTACTCTGTAGGGTCATTGACAAGTGATCCACGTGGAGCGCCTGGCATTGTGCCCAACACACAGTTCTCCTTTACCCCTCTGTCACCACTGCCACATTCACAACACTTCTGACTCCAGATGTGCTTTTGTCTGTCAGGGGAGGGGGGGATTTCCCCACAACAAGCAATTCTGTGCAGCACCAGCTTGGCACCCTACAGTTCAGTTCAATTCTGACACTGTCCACCTGGGGATAGTGTCAGATCCCACAGCATAAGAGTTCAGTCCCATGAGACTGCACCCCTACTTCAGACACCAATCACAAGTCCAGTTTGTCACCTGTGCTTCTGACCAACCAGCTCTAAATAGAAGGTTCTCACGACCCACTCCTTGGGGTCCATTAATTTGCTAGAGTAGCTCACAGAACTCAGGGAAACTGTTTACCTTACTGTTTACCAGCTTATTATAAAAGGATATGATAAAGGATAGAGATGAACACCCAGATGGAAGAGGTGCGTAAGGCAAGGGGCACCAAGCTTCCATGCCCTCGCTCGGCACCTACACGTGCTAACCCACCCAGAACCTCTCTGAAGGTACTTCTGAGGATTTATGGAGGCCTCCTCATGTAAGCACGATCAGTCCGTGACTCCATTCCAGCTCCTCGCCTCTCTCTGGAGGATGGGGGATGGGGCTGAACGTTCCAAGCTTCTATCAGGGCTTGGTCTTTCTGGAGACCAGCTCCCATCCAGGAACCATCCAGGAGCCCACATGGGGTCACCCCATTAAAACAAAAGACTCTTATCACTCAGGAAATTCCAATGGTGTTAAGAGCTCTGTGCCAAGAACCAGGGACGGATATATGTGTGTGTGTGCGTGTAGGTACATACATATTTTTTTCTATTATTTTACATCTATACAATGAGAACTCAAGGGTTCTATAATGTATTACACTCATATTTATTATTTCTATGTAATATTTAATTAGCCAATCAGTAATAACTTTTTTATTTCCAATGCCAGGCATGTATAGGCATTCCATAATAATTTATTATTATAAAAAAATAATCAATGAATAAAAAAACTGATGTCTTAAGAGTTTGGGGAAATTCCCCAAGGGCAGACAGCTGGGAAAGTCAGAGCGAGGGTGGGCTCCCGAGTCTTTTGATCGTCTCTCGATTCGAGGCTGTGTCTAGGGTAAGATCGGGGGCGATTCCTGAGGCTTTGCAACGGTCTCCTGGATTTGGATCTGGCTCTGACGTATGAGGTCTCTAGAACTTTTGGATGACGGTGCCCCTTCTTTGAAGTTGTCTTATTGAATGGTTTTCTCAGGGGTCTGATTCTTGGGGGGATGCCTGCCCAGTCCCAGGAGACTCCCCCAACACACCTGTGTCACAGGGAAGAGCAGACAGAGAATGGGGTGCCCCAGAGCAAGAGCTGCAGGCCTCTCTACCTGCGTTGGGTTTAGTTGCGATTTCTCCTTAATTAACTCACTTAGTCTCCATTAAATGTCACCTCCAGCCCACAGTAAGTGGAGAAGGCGATGCTCACATTTCTCGTTCATGAAAAAATCAGCCTTCGAAAGCATTTTGTTTCTGTTCTCCTCTAACATTTCATATGTGCCCGAGCAGTTTGGGGCTCTCCTAATATATATATATATATATATTTTTTGCCCTTGGTCAAAAATCAACAAATTGATCAAATAAACCACAGAGTTGGTCAGATGGAAAAAAAATCACAAGTTTTTGGTAAAAAATGCTCAAGAACTTCTTGGCAAGAAGTCCTCAAACGTGGGAGTGCGGGGGGCGGCTCCCCGCTGCTGGCAGAGGGGGCCGCGACAGGCGGGGGTGGCTGTTTTTAACAGAGTGGGAGGGAGGGTGCGCCTTGGGAATCCCAGTTCTCCGGTGGAGGGAGCTGGGGTGCGATAGCTGGGTCACGTGGTAGTTGTAACGTTTGAAGACACTGCCAACCTGTTGCCCGAAGAATATTAAATTCAGGAGGGAACCTGTTGAAAAAAGCAATGGGAGAAGAGCCCAGGAGAGCCGCCCGGCACTTAGGCAGCACATCAGCAGGGACTGATAGTTCTGGTTCTTTCCCACCCTCACCGACACTTGGCACGCTCAGTCTTCTTAATTTGGGACATTCTCATTGGTGTGCAGTGGCATCTGGTTGAGGTTTGAATCTGCATTTCCCTAGTGGCTAATGATTTAAGCATTTTTTCATGTGCTTATCCTATAGATAGAAGGTTTGTGTCCCCCCACCCACCCAAATTCATATGTTGAAACCTAACCCAGAATGTGATGGTATGTGGAGGTGGGGGCCTTTGGGAGCTGATTAGTCATGAGGATGGAGCCCTCGTGGATGAGATTAGTGCCCTTGTAAAAGAGACCCCCGAGAGCCCCTTCACCTGCTTCAGCCATGTGAGGACACAGCAGAAGCTGGCTGTTTCTGACCAGGAAGTGGGTCTTGGGCCTCACCAGATACTGAGTCTGCCGGAAACTTGACCTTGGACTTCTCAGCCTTATGAGAAAGCAATGTCTGTTGTGTTTAAGCCTGCCAGTTCGTTACAGCAGCCTAAACGGACTAAGACAGCTCATTTGCCATCCATACTGATAATTAGTTTTAAAGATAGGATCAATCACATGTTTGTAGGCCGATGAGAAATATTTATTAGGCAATGAAAAACGGATGACGAAGGAGAAGGAGGGGCGATTAAGTGGAGTCCTGTCCTTGACGGGGGGATGGGGTCCAGTGACAAATGAAGGAGCTGACTTAGAAAGGACATGGCTAGTTCATCTTATAGATAAGGCGAGAAGGCAGAGTATGTAGGTTGCGATGCTGATAATGAGCCAACGGGGTCTGGGGCACGAAAGGCTCTCTTCTGACAGTTTCTGTTTTCTCAGTTAAGAAGGAAGCAAGGTCAGCTGCTGAGAAGGAAGGTATGTTGGGGTTTGAGGCGTGAAAGAGTGATCTGGGGAAGTAAGAGAGAGAGAAAGATAGAGACGCAGAGCCCGATTTCCTGCAGGAATTTTTACTTGCAGGAGACATTTCAGTCTTCAACGACCCGTGAAATGTGACAGGCACTGTCTGTAGTTTGATACCATTGGACATGACCTGGGATTCCCATTAACCAAATTTGGTGTCATCATGACCCAGTCACCTGAGCTAGTCACCTTGAGTCTCTTTGTAAGTGCTTAAGGTGTTTTTTGGCCAGTGTCAGCACAACTGAGCAGTATGATTCGCAATGACTGAATTATTCATGTTTCGACCTATTCTAATGAGAACTTTGCCCAAAAGGCTAAATTATTAAGCACCTGGGTGCGATCTTGGAGGATGCTGTCTAGAAAACCGGGACGCGGTGAATTTTCTTGCTGGTTTTGCTTTTTAAGGGAGTTGAGCCTTTACTAATGATTCGCAATTATTCCCCCAAGAAAAACGGCAATGCCAAGTAGCATTGACATCGTAGGACACGGTGGAGGACAGAGAGCCCTGGCTCATCAGATGGGGGAGGGTGCCAGTCCCCACCTGGCCTGCAAGCTAGGGCTTCTTCGAGTACCAGGGAGATAGTTGATGGAGCCCACACCGTCCCCTTAGCTTGTCAGGGCGAGGTGATTTGTTTAATAAATGTAAATCACTCTGGCAACATAAGAAAATTAAATGCAGGAAATAAAACATGTTCGACAGTGCCCAGGAGCTCATGAGAACTGCTCAGTGCTTGGGCAACACATATCCTGTGTGTTTAGAGAAAGTGAGTTTGCCTATAAACGAATAAATTTATTTAAATAAATGGCTAATGACAATACTGAAATCCTTAGTGTTTAAATTCATTTTTAGAAAATAAAATGAATGTACAGATCTAAATGTGAGGTAAAGATGCCAGTCTTTTAATAATGTTCTGTCTATTTTTTGTTCGCCATTTGGAAAAAGATTTTAATTGCTTCAGTCCCATGTCTACAGCGCAACTTGAAAACTATTCGTGAATATTATATGTATTTGTGAAAAATTTTCTGTATAAGAAACATTAGGCTTTTCTTATTTGTGTTCAGGTATTTCTGCAATATACAGCTGATGTATTATAGAATTATACACTCGAAACATATAACCTTATTAACCAATGTCACCCCAATAAATTTAATAAAACTTTTAAAAAGGAAAAAGTTATATAAAACACAATTTTTAAGGATGTTAGGTATTATTAAAAGTACACATCATATGCATATTGAGGCATTTACAGGTGACGTGATATATGTCTAGGATTTGCTTTATTAACCAGCAGAAAAAGTGGGGGGGGGGTCTGGGAGTAGATGGAACATGGCTAGACAAATATTTATGGGTGATAGATTTATACAGCAGTTAGTTGTATTATTCCCTCTACTTTTGTGTATGTTTGGAAATTTACAAAATAAAGTGTAAAAACACATCATAAGATCCTCTTCTAAACTGGATTTACAAATAAGCAGATTGTACTTTCTGAACTAAAATGAAACGTTGGTGAATTTCTTGTTTCTCTGACCTCGTGTTTTGGTCGTTCCTGACAGGACAGCGATGAGGGAAAAGCAATGCCCCATCTCCCAGGCCTTCTCACCCATCGTCCCTACATTCTTTCTGGCTTATCCTTTCCTTTAGCTCTTTGCCTTTACTTGGGCACCCCCCAAAAGCAGACTCTGAGACAGATTGGGTGCAAATAGTTTAGCTGGGAGGTGACTTCGTGCGTCACGGCAAAGGTGCAGAACAGATGGCCACCCCATTGAGCACTCAGAAAAGAGGGAGGTGGACCACGGCCAAGGAAGTGCATGTGATGTTAAAATCTCAGTCAGCATGTGTCCACTTAGCGACAGGAGACGAGGCTGAGGTGGGGTATGAATAAAGGATGAAGACTTGAGAGACAGACGTGGGTGCAGGGAACAGCCTTGGACAGGCTCAGGCCAGTTTTCTCTGCAAGGACAACCACCTTCGTCCCCTGTGGGGCCAGGGCAGGGACAGGCCTGGCGGAGAGGAGATCCTATCTTTTTTTTTTTTTTTTTACTTTTTAAAAAATTGTGGTAAAATACACATTATTTACCACCTTATTCATTTTTAAGGTTAAGTACAATTCTGTGGCATTAAGTACACTCACAGTGTTTTGCAACCATCACCACCATCCATCTCCAGAACTACCATCCCAAACTGAAACTCTGTCCCCATTGAACACGAACTCCCCGTTGCCCCTCCCCCAGCCTCTGGCAACCGCCCTTCCACTCCCTTTCTCTATGAACTTGACGACGCTAGGGACCTCGAGTAAGTGGAATCACACAGTATTTGTCTTCTCGTGACTGGCTTGCTCCACTCACTGTGATGTCCCCCAGGTCTATCCATGTGGCAGTGCGTGTCAGACTGTCCTTCCTTTCCAAGGCTCAATCATATTCCAGTGTCCGGGAGTAGAACTGCTGGATCTGCTTCTGTCTTTGGAGTGGGTCAGTGCAGGGCGGGGAGCCAGGCTGCCCCAGCTCTGATCCTGGCACAGCGCCGCGGTGCCATAAGTTACTTTACCTCTCAGAGCCTGGGTTTCTCCCACCGTGAAAAGGGACCATGATAGTACTAGTAATCACAGGGTTGTTGTAAGATGTGTTTGAAGCCATACGTTTTGTAGATTGGATGTTGGCTGCTGCCTACTCAGCTTTCAATCATTTTCTCCTTGATAGTTTTCGCTGTCAAGTTCGGGGAAAGGGGAGCATGCTGCGTCACGTCCACCAGGGGTCGCCGCTGTCCGCGGTGCTGAAACCTGGC
>NW_006431919.1:19837702-19852418 GCF_000325575.1 Pteropus alecto | reverse complement strand
ATTCAGAAAAAGGCCTCCAGCTCTCTCCTCTCACCCAGTCCTTTTTTACTCTACGGTTCCGTTTGTCTTCCTGTGTCTCTGCTTTAACCCAGGACCAAGAAGTTCCCAAATCCAGGCCAGAGCACCTATCCAAGTGATTGCGCCTCCATTCCTTCCCCGGGGGAATCCTTCCGCAGGCATTTCAGACCGTCACGTTAGCATATTCATTAGGCCCAAATGACCTCCTGCTACAGGTAGTTACCATGTCCTTCTCTTGAGTGCTTTTGGGAGGGTCAGGTCAGGCGGGAAAGCACCTCGTAAACCTTCGGGACAGCTTCAGGGACCTCGCAGGACCCTTCCCGCTGGAATCATTGCAGTTTCTCGGCAGGAATGGCGCATTTCAGTGTCCACAGGGCCTGAGCTGACGTGGCCTCTGGAGAGGGGCCCACGGGCAGGGTGGCCAACTCTAAGTGGAGGCAGCTACTCCTGAAGCTGAGTCCGGGGACGCTTGCAAGGCCCAAGTGTGGGCTCAGTGTGGCCAGAGATGTTTCTAGAGACTCTGAAAAATGCAGATTTTTTTTCCACACAAAATCTCTAAAATGTTCAATATGGGCAGTTACAATTTTTTTCAAACTCTGTGTGCATCAGTCAAAACACTCTCCAGGCTGGCCTTGTTAAAGGCACTGGTGAGTGGCCGATGGTGAATGCTGTGCGACATTGACCATGGAAATGACCTGGGTTCTAAGCTGCCCAGTGCTCTTTGCTGCTCGCCTGCTCGGGGATGGACCAGGACTCCCGGCTTCCATGGAGAGGTCAAGGGGGTGTCTTCTGTCTATCTCCACCCACCGCAGGACCCAAGTTGAATGTGAAATTCAGAGTTGTGAAAAAACCCATTTTTGTCTCATTTCCCTGAGCTGTCCAGAAGAATTTTTGCCCAGGCAGGGAGAGACACTTGATAACTGCCTCTTACAAACAAGGACTGTCATGTTCCCCTCTTTGTCACCAGGATGGCATTTCTGGGTGCACATTGGAAGGCACCCCGACTGCTCCAAGAAACATCAAATGCTAATTGCACAGAGATGGTTTAGCCATCCCAAGAAAGGCCAGCCTCACGCAGCCCATGGATGGTGCACATGGTCCTTCTGAATGGGGGGAAGGTCCACGCAGTCCCACCCATAGGAGCCAGGGGCTGGGCCTGGGAGGGAAGTGTCCCTGTGGGTTGGGTCGGAAAGTCGTCATGCTCAGCTCTGCCCACCCACCCAGCGAGTGCGATCACGGCCGTGAGATCCAAAATAGATGTGCTTGGCAGAGGCTCTGAAGGCGCCGGAGTGGGATTCCACACGCCAGGCCGATGTCTGTGCGCAGTAAGGAGCCAGACACTCTGCCACCCCCGCCCTGCATGTACCAGGGACGGACCTCTTGAGGAGGTCCTGCTTTGTCTTTGCTTCTGACCTCAAGCAGGCGGCCGGATCAAGCAGTCCTGAGGAGATGACCCATTTCCCTAATATGAGAGTGTGCAATGCTGAGAGCAGCAATCCCAGGCACTTTAATTCCACTCCTCCCCCAGGCTTAACTTCATGGAGAGAACGAAGTCCAATTGTTACAAGGATGATGCAGCCAAGGGCAAAATAACTCTGGTTCTCTCTCTCTGTAGCTCCCCAAAGAGCTGAACATGTGTGTGTGCGCGTGTGCGCGCGCGCGCACACGCACACACACGCACACACACACATACACACCCCTTAAGTCACCGCAGTTGAATTTTAGAAACAGAATTGCGCAAAACAAATGAGGTTAATCACAGCAACATTTTTCATGATTTAGAAATTTGGTATCCAGCTGAGAGAAAGCGTCTCCCCTTGCCAATCCCAGTGCATGAAGCTGAACACAGACGTCCCGCCCACTTCATGTCCCCGGTCTAATCTACTCATGGGAAGTGGCCTCTGCCTCGGAGAAGGAAGAAGCGTACAAAGATTGTTGCCGAAGGCTCTTTCTGCAGATCCAAGGGCGACATTTGTCTGGTGTCACTTCGGGAGGGGAGCTGAGGGCGCGGTGTCTCTGTTCTCTCCTCGCCAGCAGAAACTCCAACACACACGAGCTGCTAACCCCGCACACGGCTTCTCAGGCTCAGCACCGTTGACATTTGGGCGGGATCATTCTTTATTGTGGTGGCCACCTGGGCATTGTAGGAGGTTTAATAGCATCCCTGGCCTCTGCCCACTAGATGCCCCTAGCACCCCTTTTCCCAGCTGTGACAACTACAAACATCTCCAGATGGGACGGCATCAGCTCTGGTTGAGAATCACAGCCCTGCTTAGACTCAGGTCTGCAGAAATTAAATACCTTGAAATAAATCAGACTGGGGCTTTTATAATGATAATAATAACACCATAGTCCCCTTCATCTGCATTCCATACGTTACAAGACCCCCAGTGGATGCCTGAAACCGTAAATAGTACTGAGCCCTATACACACAATGTTTGTTCTTATACATACCTTTTCACTGAAAGGAAGTACTTTACGGCTTCTCTTTGGCATATCTGAATTGCCTGCATCGCTACTCTTGTACTTTGGGGTCTTTATTAAATAAAATAAAGGTCCCTTGAACACAAGCACTGTGATATCTCAGCCGTCGATCTGATAACCGAGAGGGCTGCTAAGTGACTAATGGGCGGGCATACAAGATGAATGTGCTGGACAAAGGGATGATTCACATCCTGGGCGGGGCGGAGTGGGACAGCACCAGATTTCATCACGCTGCTCAGAATAGCACACGATTTAAAACTTATGAATTGTTTATTTCTGGAATTTTCCATTGAATATTTTCACACTGTGGTTGACTGTGGTAACCGAAATTGTGGAAAGTGAAACCATAGAATAGTAGAGACCACTGTAAAAATAAAGGAGGGGGCTGGGCTCGGCAGGGATCACTGTGTGCCACTGCAGGCGGGGCGGGTGGGCGCACGAGCTCCGGCGGGGCGGGGTCCCAGCCCCTCAGTGTCCACTCCTGTGTCGTCATCTCCATCCCAGTCGCTCGCCTCAAGGAAGGCCTTGGCTCCTCGTCACTCAGGACCCGGGCAGAGCCAGAAAAGACCTTCAGGACCAGTCTATAGGAACAGGGCACAGTTAGGCCTGGGAAGGCAAGTCACCCGATCGAGAGTTTGGGTCGCAGGGAGCTGTCTTCCAATTCCTGCGGGAGTCATGACCCCAGGGACGTTTACCTCAGGTTCGTCCTCTTCCTTTCCCCCGATGGCATGTTGGAGAAGACTTGACTTACGGACGCTCGTCTTCAGTGAAACTGCCCCTGTCCTGGTCTGTGATCATAGGTGATTTCCTGACAAGGTCGGCGTTCTTGCTGGGTAAACCCATCTGAGAGAGGACGGCTTGTGCTGGAAGCTGCCAGGGTCTGAAAGATACAGAGACCCTTAAGGATTATTTTTCTCTTTTGCCGTTAGCTTGAGATGTGGCCCGACCCAAATCAGTGCCTTGAGCCCTAATCTCTGCCATCTCCAACAAAGTTCCTTATAGACGGGGGTGTGTGTGTGTGTGTGTGTGTGTGTGTGAGATTTAGGTGAAAACCCCAAATCCCTTCACACCTGGTAGGATGGCTATAATTTTTAAATGGAAAAAAACAAAACAAAACAAAACAGGTATTAGGATGTGGGAAGAGGAACTCTCATGCATTGCCGATGGGAATGTAAAATGGTGCAGAGTGACAAAGAGTTTGGTGGTTCCTCAAAAAATTAAACACAGAGTTAGCACATGACCCAGCAATTCCACTTCTAGATATATATCCAAAAGGAGTGAAAACTCAAACACTTGTGCACAAGTGTTCGGAGCAGCATTAATCACAATAGTGTAACCTGAGGCACGCCCACCGTGACGTTCCAGGACCCTCCGCATTTGGGGGAGAGTAGACTGCCCTCTCTTTCGCAGCACTGATGTCCTCTGGGTCATCACCATGGCTGGGCTAAGAAGTAAGAAGCAAGGGCAAGTCTTTGTCCTGGAGCTCCCATGCGCTCTGCTACCACTTGGAACCTGAGCCCAAGAATCCAGGCTCTGGTGACGAGGGCGGCATCCTCAGAAACAGGTGCGGGAAGGAGGGGAGGAAAGCCTCACTTTCGGGGCCCGTCCACACGCATGGTGTGGGGACAGGAAATGCACTGTGGGTCACCATCCCGGGAGCTGACTTGCACGGGCACCCCGCCATGAAGGCCCCACAGACTCCGAATCCAGTCCAACACCAAGTCCGGAATCCATAACTTCTGGCTGGCAAAGGCATTCTCTGTTTAATCAAGAAGAGTGGGTCCCTGGACCTCGCTGCCACCATGCTGAGCTAATGCTTTGGAAATAGGTGTTAGGTTCGCAGCCGCTGGGGAGAGTGAGGAAAAGCTTTTCTGTGTTGTCATTGTGACTCTTTTCACAGGAAGACAGAAATAGCCCTACCGGGAAGGGTGTTCTGCCTGGGGATGGCAAGAGTCCCCCCAGGGAGTGGGTCTCGATGGGACCTTTTTGTGGAACTCGAAAGGACATGTCTAACTAAGAGGTCGGAGAACTTACAAATCCCTTGGGGTTTGGCTAGGGTGGTGTGAACTAACATGCATCCGTGGAGGCGGAATGATGCAGGTGTCCAGGATGAGGGTGGTGGCCTGGGAGAGCCACGTCCCCTCTCTGGAGCTGCTGCCAATAAGCCTTATGTGAAATGTTTCAAGTTTTTATATGGCGAAGGTATCAGGTGTAATATTTGTATTCCTCGGATCATTAAATCTTAATTTTTAAGAGTCCACTCTGTTGGAAACCATGGTTTTTCTCCTACAGCCCTTAGAAACGTCCTGATCGGCAGGTTATTGTGTTCTCAAATGTGTTCTCTCTTTCTCTGGGTTGTTTTCTTCACGGACCTTATAGCTTTGAAATTATCTTATGTATTAGTTTATTTTGGGGGGGCCGGGGGGGAGTCTGTCGCCACTCATTAGAATGGAATAATAATAACATCATATGGAACTTAATCTGATCTGTGCCAGGCATCATTTTAAGTAATTTGCATGTAAATTAATTCACTTAAACATCATAACAGACCCTAGGATGGACTGTGCTTTAATCTCCCCTTCTTGCAGATGAGAACGCTGAGGCCCAGAGAGAAGAATTGATTTGCTCAAGGTCACCGGGCCCAGAGTTCAACTCAGTCACGGACTCTGCCGTCTGGCTCTTAACCACGGCCATGCTGTCACTGAGACCCATGTGCTGGTCCTACAGAGCTTCGTGGTCTTTCAAAGTGAGTTTGGTGACTGCCCCGTGGGCATGTTGTACCCAGGAGGGAGGCAGGCAGTCGCGTCTGCGCATGCCGTGTCCACAGCTGCTCTCCCTAGCAGCTCGTCGCCAGGGTCTGGCCTGAAAGAGGGTCCTGAGCCCAACAGAAAGGGCCTGTTGGAGGTTCTCGGGCCCACCCTGGCCTCGGTCCTCTAGGTAGTCCCCACACTCAGGGACATGGCACCATCTCCCCCCAACCCCCGCCACGTTCCTGGCCGCACATACTTGGCCGTCAGTCTCCTCCTGGAGAGACGCAGTGGGAACCCCAGGCTTACCTTCAGGAGCTCTTGGGAGGGGCCCTACAGGTGTCCAGGAAACCAGATGCCCCCTCCTGTGGGTTTTCCCACTTTTATACAACCTCAGCCGATCCACATACAGACCCCGGGCCTTGCGTTCAGATGGGTCAGTGTCAGATGGGCCCACAGAATCTTCACTTCTTGCTATTTTTATCTTGAGAGAATACATATGATATTTGCAAATGAAACAGAGTAAGTGGCTAAATCGGGGGGAAATGCATGGCCAGATCGAATTCCTTATGGTTTAAGCAGAAAGTTTAAACTTCTCCTCAAGCCCAGAGCGAAGGGCTGCGCCCAGGACGTAGGGCGAGCCAGGCTGAGCGGCGGGCAGCAGTTGGGCGCAGAGAGGCCCTGACTGACATGCACTAACTTGCGCTTGCAGTGTGCAGACGGCGTTTGGGGAAGAAATTAATCCTGCACTATGCAGCTCATGCTTTGTTTTGAGTCAAATGAACAGGACCGGTGTTGACTGTGATGGCTGCAAGCAGAAAAGGGGCGGGGTTTTCTGGTTTGTTCCCTTTTTGTCAGCAGGGGGGGTCCCATCTCTCGAGACCCCCAGAGATGCCTGCCAGTGTCTGCCCCCGAAGCTACTCACTGACGCTCGGGTTGGCAGATTTCCAGTTTTCCGTTGAATTTTTGAAAGGAAATCTTAATTCTTTTTAGTTGAATGGGTTTTAATTTTTTTTTTCTTTTTGATTGTGTTAAAATATACAGACCATAAAATTTACCATCTTAACTATGTTTAAGGATACGGTTCACTGGTATTGAGCATATTCACAGTGTTGTGCCGCCGTGTTCATAACTCGTAAATCTGAAACTCTACACTTATTAAACAAATAACTCCCCCTCCCTCTCCCACCTTCCCCCAGCCCCTGGCAACCATCATTCTAGTTTCTGTCTCTAGGGCTTGACTACTCACTCTCAGCACCTCATGCAGGTAGAATCATACACTTGGTCTTTTTGTGACCGGCTCACTTAGCATAATGTCTTCAGGGTTCATCCACGTCATAGCATGTGTCAGAATGTCCTTGCTGTTTAAGCCAGAAGAATTATCCAGTGTACATATATACCACTCTTTGCTTATCCATTCATTCGATAGTGGACATTTGGGTTGCTTCCACATTTTAGCTATCGTGAATAATGCTGCTATAAGTGTACAACTATCTCTTTGAGAATCTGCTTTCAATTCTTGTGAGTATATACCCAGAAGTGGAAATGCTGGATCATATGGGAATTCTATTTTGAGTTTTTTGAGGAACATACTGTTTTGCACGGTGGCTACACCGTTTTATATTCCCAAAAAACAGTGTGGAAGGGTTCCAAGTTCTCCGCATCCTCGCCAGCACTTGCCATTTTCTGATTTTCTTTTAAAAACAGTAGCCATCTTAATGAGTGTGAAGTCATATCTCATTGTAGTTTTGGTTTGTAGCTCCCTAATGATTAGCGATGAACATCTTTTCGTGTGCTTATTGGCTATGCGTGTATCTTCTGCAGAGAAATATCTATTTTAGTCCTTTGCTTATTTTTAATCGGATCGTTTGGAGTTTTTTTTTTTTTTTCTGTTATTGAGCTGTAGGAGTTCTTTATATATTCTGGATATTAACCCACTATTAGGTACATGATTTACAAATATTTCCCCCATTCCATGGGTCACCTTTTCACTCTGTCGATGGTGTCCTTTGATGGACAAAAGTTTTTTAATTTCGAGGTATTCCAGTATATCCGTTTTCTCCTTTGTGGCCTGTGGTTTTGCTTAATTTTTAAAAAGCCATTTTCTTCCCCTCCCTCCTGGATGACAGCAGTAACTTCCTAGCTGGTCTCCATGCTTCCGCCCCTTCCCTGCCTCGTCTCCCAGGCTCTGTCACATGGCAGCTCACATGGCAGCCAGATGGCCTTTTAAAAACAGAAGCCTTGGAACGAAGTTCTGATTCATGCTACACCATGGAAACAGCATGAAAACATTATGTTGAGCAAAAAAGGACAAATAGTGTATGATTCCATTTATACGAAATACCTAGAATAGAGGAATTCATGACAGGAATAGATGGGTTATTGTTTAATGGGTTCTATTGTTTGGTAGATAGTGGCGACAGTTATACAGTAATGTGAATATAATGAATGACACTGAATTTTACACTTAAAGATGGCTAGAGTGACCAGTTTTATGTTATATGTATTTTACCACACTTTAAAAAATTAATAATGTACCAAACTCCTTGGATTGTAAACTTTATATGGATGAGGTGTATGGTACATGAATTATAACTCGATAAAGCTGAATTTGTTTTTGTTTTTGTTTTTATAAAAAGAAGCTTTGCCTGAGATCAACGCCCTCCTGGGGTGAAATCCGAAGCTGACCAGGTCCTTGGTGATCTGCTACCCCCCGTACCCCCCAACCCTTTTCCCCTACTCCTCACTTACTCCTCAAACCTCTTGGACCTCTTCGCTGTTTCTTGTGTACCCAGGACTCTTGCACTCAGGGGCTTTGCATGTGCTGTCCCCTCTACCTGGAGCGCTTCCCCAGGTGTCCCTATGACCCATCATGAGTGTAATGGCTTTACTGAGTTCTCTGGATCCTTCTGGAAAATTCTTGAACTTGAGGTGGGTCTTGGGACGCCCTGGTTTTGAATCTATTCTTGCAAACGTTTGGCAGCTTGCCTAGGTGTCTGCGTAACTCAGTGTCTGCTCCCTTCTGCCTGTCTGTTGTGTCCGCCGATGGTTCCAGTCTTCCCCCAAACCTAGCTATTTAAGCTCCTGCTCTATCTCATAGGGTTCTTGGGGATCCTGTGGGAGGCAGCCAGGGTGCGCCTTCCCTGGCTGGCTTGAGATTCGAGGACAAAATCTGGATGCATCGAAATGCTCGGCTGGCCAGGCCACGCCTTAAAGTTGTGGAAGACTAAAAGCAGGCCACACGTCCCAAGGGAGGAGGATGGCACAATACATGACGGTGCATCTACCAGAGGGGACGTTACGCAGCTCTTAAAAATAACAGCCACGAGGACTGCGAGAGTATATTAAAAACGTCCACGGTATTTGAAGTAAAACAAGCAGAATCCCAAACCGTATCTGTGCTAAGTAGAACTATGTAAAATTACACCTGCTAGTGACCGAAGAGTGGACAGACCGCGGGAAAGTGTAGAGATGCTGCGGACTTCTCTTTGTCTGGTCGTGTGTTGAAGGCAGTGCAGCTGACAGAGGTCGAGAGAGGAGGAAAGGACAGGGCCCTACGAGGCGGCAGGCGGCGAGTGCGCCTCATGCTCTGCAGGAAGGGCGGGGGTGGGGGCACTCGGTTTTTTGCAGCGCTGTGCTCGCAGAGGCCTGGGCACCTCTGAGGGGGCTATGCCCATCTGAGTGCAGGCCCTCAGAGCTCACGGCTGCCGCCTGCACCTACCTGTGTTTCCCCCAGCGTGAAACATATCTTACCTAATTTCGAGACAAGTGGGTATTCTTTGTCATCGTTGGGTTTTATTGTGGTGCAATATACCTAACGCAAAATTTACCGTTTTAGCCACTTATTACACGTACGTTCAGCGACACTAAGTGCCTTCACCTGGTTGTGCAACCATCACCGTCGCACATCTCCAGAACTTTCCATCTTCCCCAGACTGAAACTCTGCACCCATTAAACACTGACTCCCGTCTCTCCTTCCCCAGACCTGGCACCCCCTGTTCTCCTTCCTGTCTCTAAGAACTGGACAACTCTAGGGACCTTGTCTAAGTGGAATCATACGATAGTTGCCCTGTGTATCCATGGCAACCAGGGTCGTTGCTCGGCTGGACCAGTCATCAAACCAGGCTCCCGGGCGCCACCTGGTGGCCTTTCTGGTAGCACAGTATGCGAGAGGTCTCCACCTATGAGTCGCAGGGGTTGCTGCCCTTAGGGCAATGGCGATTCATTTCAGAAACTGCTTTCACTAAGCCTTGGCTGCAGCCGCTGAGGGTTTGCTGGGCATCATCTCCGAGGACCCCGCAGGCTCTGGGCATTTCCGAATGTATCTTCACGGGGACCCCCGGAGCTCGCTGTTACAAATCAGTTGGAAACCCCAAGAGAGGACAGGGCTTAAAGCATGCCTGTTTGGACTTCTATATACCATATGCCCATCATTTTATATGTTTCATGTATTTGTTTTACTCTAAAAGTAACATAAATTAATAGAAAGGGTGGGAAAACATACAACCAGAGCTAACACTTGGGTCTTTACTCTCCAGTATTCCCCTCTCCATTCATTTTTGAGAGGTTGGTTTCTTATAAAATTTGATAGTCACAGCCTCTCTGGAGACAGAGAGACCTGGGTTAAGTCCAGCTGCTTTGCTTAATTGCCATCTCAGGCACACAAATGAATTTCTCTGTGCCTCATCTTCTAACCTGTAAAATGAGAATATTGACTGCACCTACCTCACAGGGTCCTTGGGAAATGTCAGCGATCTACTGCCTGTAAAACTCATAGCTGAATGCATAGTAAGCAAGAACCTCAGCCTTTGCTCAAATTACAGAAAAGTATAACATGGTATAATTAACAATATTTTGCAATCCACTTTTTTTCACTTATACGCCATGAGCATTTTTCCCACAGAAAGGGAAAACTTAGTTTTTCCCTTATTATATAGAGAAAACCCCGGTTTTCTGCGTCTTTTACCTGTGATCTTCACTCACAGAAAACACTTGACTTCTGGCAGTTCTGGTCACCAAATGCGTGGAGGTTTTTCCCCAAAGCAAGCAATTTTCTGTGATGCCAGCACGATGTCCTACATTTTAACTCAATTCTAACACTATCTAGCTGGAAGTCGTGTCGGATCCCACAGTTTAAGGGCTCAGTCTCTCAAGACTGTCCCCCCCCACACACACACACACGCTGAGGGTGCCAGTTACAAACCCAGCTTATCACCTGCGCTTCTGAGCAGCCAGCTAGAGATCAGAGGTTCCAACGACCTGCTCCGTGGGTTCCATTAATTTGTGAGAGTGCCTCACAGAATTCAGGGGGACACTTACTTATGCTAACTGGTTTATTATGTAATAAAGGGTACGATAATAGATACAGACGAACAGCTGGGCGCAGAGATGCATAGGGCAAGGTCTGGGAGGGACCCAAACGCGAGATTCTGTTCCCGTGGAGCTGGGGTGCGTCCCCTCCCGGTGTGGATGTGTTCAGCAGCCTGGAAGCTCTCGGAACCCCCTGCTATTGGGATTTCTTGGAGGCTTCTTCACGTAGTCATGACCAGTCATTGACTACATTTCTAGCCCTTTTGTCCTCTCTGGAGGATGGGGGGTTGGGGCTGAAAATTCCAAGCTTCTATCACGGCTTGGTCTTCCCGGTGACGAGCCCCATCCAGGAGCCCAGCAAGGGTCACCTTTTTAGAGCACGAGATGCTCCTAGTGCTCCTACCCCTGAGGAGGTTACAAGGGTTTTAGCTCTGTGCCAGGAAGCAGGGCAGAAACCAATAAATATTTTCTATTCTCTCACACCTTATATCCTTAATATTATCTAAGAAAGTGATTCTTGATGATCACATGACATTTCCACATACAGGTGTATCCAGGGAGTCATTTAGCCATCTCTCCTCCTCTGACTTGAGGGGTTCCTGACTGTCCCCTGTCGCACACACTGTGGTGGAGGGAACTGCTGTGAGTTGCTTCCCTTATTGGTGGTTCATTCAGTCTGTGTTCAGGGCGACCTGCCCCCCGCTCCCCAGGTTCAGACGAGCATTCTCCTAAATGTGCTTAGTTCCCTGCGGCTCCGTATTTTTAACTGAATTCTTTAATCCGTCTGGACTGTACTCTGATATCATAAAGTGAGAGCTAAGAAGTCTAATTCTTATTTCACAGTAACCTAGCCGGTCTCCCCGGCATCATCTTTTGCAGCGGCCAGTCTCTCCTCATTGATTCGCTAGACCGCCGTTAGTAGGTTCTGAACTGCTCCCCATGCTGGCTCTCTGTTGGGCTCCTTGCCTGGCCCCTGCGTCCATGTGCCGGGCTTGTTTGTAGCTCTGTTGGCGCGCAGGCAGCACTCTGTTGAGCCCCACGGAAGCTCAGCCTTATAGCACCAGCCACATTGGCCAAACGGTGGTAGCCTCAGCCTCAGCCTCTTCTCCAGCCAGCGCCGACTGCCTTCGCTTTTACCCACCGTGAAAAGTCGCGGATTCCTATAAGCCCAGACTCACCTCCCCCAGGCTCAGCAGCATCTCTCCACGGGCGCCTCCTTACTTGGAAATCTCTCAGCTCTTACGCAGTCAGCCTCCTCACAGGCAGCAGACTGTGTGTTCCAAAGATGGCCTCGCCAGCGTATTTATCCATCCTGTGTGCTCTTCTCACCGAAACTGACTCACTTGCCTCCCCACAGAAGCAGAGTCCGTGCTCCATCCTCACGAGTCAGGGCCTTGTGGCCGCCCCATCCAGTGGAGCCCAGCCAGAGCGACACTGTGTGACTTCTGGGACAAGTCCATAAAAAGGATACAGCTTCTGCTTGGCATTTTCCTCTCTCTCCCTCTCTGTCTCTCTCTCTCTTTCTCTCTCAATGGCTTCCCTTTGGAATCCAGCCACCATTTTTTGAGGACGCCCGGGCTGCGTGGAGAGGCCACACATAGGTGTTCCAGCCCACAGCCCCCACTAAGATTTCAGGGGCTCTGGCCGGTATCAGCTGCCAGTCACCAAAGTGGATAAGAAGATTCTAGCCCTCGCTCTCCAGTCTGCAGGGTTCCAAGTGAGGGCCCAGCCATGGAGGCGAGGAGGGGGAGTGAGCGTTCGATGTGTGCGGAGTTTCTGTTTGGGACGATGGAAAGGTTTGGGGACAGGTGGCGGACACGGCGGCACACATTGTGCATGTGCTTAATGGCATGGACCGCACACCTGAAATGGTTACGCTGGGTTTTATTTTCTGTACATTTTACCACAATCGAATATCTTCTCCCTCTGCGTCCTCACGTGGTCCTCCCCCTGGGGGTGTCTGTGTCCTTGTCCCTTCTTATAAGGACACCAGTTGCAGTGGCTTGGGGCCCACCCACCTGTCCTTCTTTAACTTAACCACCTCGTTAAAAGCCCTAGCTCCAAAAACACACCCATTCTGAGTAATGGGGTTCAGGACTTCGCCGGGTACATTTGGGGGCAGGCGCAATTCAGCCCATGGCGGGCCCCTTCCGTTACTTTGGGGTTCTAATTCTGAACAAGTGGAGGTGCAGGCCTGCGCTGGGACCACGGTTCCAGCAGCTCCTGGTTCTGGGACAGAGCGGGAGGAAACACCCAGTCATGAGGTGCATTCGGGGAGAGCAGCTTGTTCCACGTGAGGCCAGGCCGACCGACTACACAGCCGCCCTCAAGCCCTGGCAAGACCAGCAAGCGCCAGTAAACTGCAAGCGATGACTGCTCAGACAGGTCCAGGCCGGCAGCGCTCACCTCTGCGTGAAGACCCAAATATCTATCGGCTAAATGGAAAAGAACAAACCTTCAATTAATGACTCCCTGGGAGCTGTGGGGGTGAGGATCGGTGGGGAGATGGCTAGACAGTGAAATTTCTATCTGCAGTGGCTGTGAAAAATCTTCCAGGGTGTCCTAGCAGGAGGAGACAGACAGTGAGTAAAAATAAACGTGCGAGATGGCTTCGGATGACGATAGGGCCCTGAAGAAAGAGAAGCCATGTGACATGAGGAGGGGGCGACAGGAGGGGCCCCTTCACAAAGGATGGCCGGGGAGGGCCTCTTTAAAGAGGTAGCATTGGAGCTGGCAACTGAAAGACACGGAGAACTGAGTTACGGAAAGATCTGGAACTGGGTTTTGTAACCTTGGCACAGTGGATATTTGGGGCAGGATAATTCTTTGCTTCGGGGGACCGTCATGTGCACTGTGGGGTGATGAGCAGCCTCCCTGGCCTCTACGCACTAGATGCCAGTAACAGTCTCCCCAGCCCCCTCCCCACGTTACGACCACCGAAAATGTCTCCGGACATCGCCAAATGTCCCCTGGGAGGCAAAAAATCACCCGTGTGGACATCCAGCGATCCGGGCGATGGCGTTCGGGAACAGGGAACAGTAACCGTGAAGGTGCTGAGGCGGGAACAAGCTCAGGCAGGTTTCCTGGGAACAGAAGTTTCCAGAAATGAAAGTTTCCAAGGAAATGACCATTCATGGGTGGAGTCCAGTGAGGCGGGAGAGGAATGGAGAAGTAGGGAGGGCCTCAGGTCACGGGGCGCCTGATGCCTTGAATGGAGGGTGAGCCTCAGTGAAGACGCTAGAGAGAAGGGGCGTGAAAAGCCCTCTGACCTGACAGACTCCCCCAGATGTGGGGGCGGGGGGTGCGGTGGCACAGACTGGGGACGGCAAGCAGATGAATTTCCTGGGGCTGCTGTAACGAATTCCCCAGAACTTGGTAGCTCACAACAGTAGAAATACATTCTCTTATTCTGGCGGCCGGAAGTCCAAGATCAAGGTGCCGGCAGCAGGGCCGTGTCCTGCCTGAGGGCACCAGAGGAGGGCCCTTCCTTGTCCCTTCGGGCTTCTGGTGGCCCCAGGCATTTGTTCCTCGACTTGTGGCCCTTTCGCTCCAATCTCTGCCTTTATTGTCCCATGGCCTCCCCCTGTCTCTGTGTCCTCTGCTCTTCTTGTAAGGACACTAGCCATTGGATTGAGGGCCCACCCTCAATCCGGGACGACTTCAGCCTGAGGTCCTTAGCTAATGACATCTGTAAAAACCCCCTTTCCAAATAAGGTTAGATTGTGAAGTTCCGGGTAGATGTGAATTTGGGGGGACACCACTGAGGAGGCAGAGTGGGGCCTGGGCCACGGGGCACTAGGGAGCTGGGGAGCGGTGGGCGCGCCGGCCGGTTCGCCCAGCAGACGCCCCCACCTTCCAACCCGCCGCACCTACGGTTGGCACACAGGCCCAGGCCTTGCCACCCCGCAGCTCCCCGCTGTGGGAAGGAGACAGCCCTCACAGGGCCAGGACCCAGCACCAGAGCCCCCTTTTCCCCATTGGCGCCCGGCACTGTGTTGGGGCTCCCCTCCGCCCCTCTGGAGCACTGGGGGTCGCCTGAGCCGGGCAGGTTCCAAGAAAGCACACTTCAGTCCCTGCTTCGCTCAGAGCCTTCCTCCTGAGGCTCTCACGTGAACATTCTTCTTCAGGAACAGAGATTAGGAGCCTTTATCTCTGG
>NW_006431919.1:19834869-19837666 GCF_000325575.1 Pteropus alecto | reverse complement strand
CGCCACCGCCCCGCGCGGGGCTGGGCTTGTTTTTCAGGTTTCAGTCAATGGAGGAGTTTTGTTCTCTGCAGAATCTAAACCCAGGGCCCTGGGTCCCCCGTCCTACTGGGGCGCGTTGGGCAGCGCTGGCCAACTGGTGGTCCAGGCGCTTTTACTGGGCTCCCAGCCCTGAGCCTCAGTCCTCCTGGGAACTGTGTGACAGCTCCGGGAAGGGGCGTTGCACCAGCGGAAGCCTCCTCGTCCCCACCCAGGGCCCCTCTGGGGTGATGATTAGGGCTTGCAGTGGGCGGAGGTCAGGGTGGGGGCGGGAGGGGAGCAGGCAGGGACAGGAGCGGGGGGCCCCTTCCCGATGGCACCCTGGAACGTGTGTCTGTGCTGTTCGTTCCGACTTGGGTGGTCCCCATGTATTTCCACAGAGCCCCGTGATCTGTTTGGAGCTATGTGAGTGTGTTTCGTCACTCGCATCCTAATTGAAATAACTCTCCTCTGCTTCGCCCATGACAAAGCAGGGGTAACTACGTCCACTTCACGGCTGGTCCCCAGGGGCCCGGGCACCTGGCTGACCAGGAAGGCTCCCTGAGTGGTTTCAAGATGCCTGGTGCTCTTTTCGGTGTCACATCCAGACACATACATTCCACAGATGGTCTGTCTTTTCTTCTGAATGTCCCTTAGGAACAAAACATCTCCTTGAACAGGATCGCACCACATGATCACACCCGAGCCAATCCCTGGCAGGGATACTGAAATTGTAGGACTGGCGGAGATCAATCAGAATCCACCCTGTGGAGCTGGGGCCAGCTTGGGCCGGGCTGGGGCTCCACGCCCCCCCGGCCCTCTGGAATCGGACAACTACCTGAACGAAGAGGGGGATATGGCAGGAAGGAGGAGTAAGGTGGGGGTGGATTTGAGGAATAACCTGGTTGGTGTTTATTTCAGTCCCCAGTTGAAAGAAAGTGCTATTCAGGCTCCTGTTGTGTGTGACAAGGATGTCCCTTACCTGGGCTTGCTGTCTTCCGTGGGTCATTGATCACAGGGGACAGCCTCACCCGGCTTCCTCACCGGGAATGCCTTCGTTTTGAAAAGGAGAGTTCCTGGGAAGGCAGGATGCAAACTCTGGGGGTCCCCCAGACCGATACCGCTTCTGCAAAGTTCACAGGTCCCCAAGACCCCCCTCATTCATCAAGTCTGCATATCCAGGGGCTTCCCCAGACTACCCTCGAGTTTGATAATTAGCCAGGACTCACAGAACTCACCAGGAGCGGTCATACTCACTTTGTTGTCTGTCATAACACAGGAAACAGATTCAAGTCGGCCAAGGGCAGAGGCTCAGGGGACAGGGTCCAGAAGGGTTCTATGTCCAGAGCTTCCAGTTGTCCCTTCCCAATGGAGGGCGGATGGTGCTGACCGCTCCCAGCAACAACATGTGACAACGCACGTGGAGTATTGCCAACCAGGGAAGTCCCCCGGGCCTTGGTGTCCAGAGTCTTTATTGGGGCTCCATCGCATGGACATGGCCGACTCCCCACATGGCTGATCTCAGTTTCCAGCCCCTCCAGGGGGTCGCGCTGATACTGTATGGCCCAAAGCCCCCTCGATAAATCACAGAGTTCAGCTGCCCAGCGTGGCCCAAGGCCCCAGGGAAATGAAGAATTATCAGGCAGGACATTCAAAGGGCGTAGAGGTCACCCCCGGGAGCCAAGGCCAAAGTCCGGACCTCTCTATGGGTGAGGTCAGTCCTTGACTGCACACAGACTATTTGGCTAACAGCTGCCTTTGGAGGCTTTGAAATCACTGCTGTCACCAAGCCAGGAAGGGAAATGGAAGGGCAGGTCTGGAATGTCCAAACCACGCCCCCCGAAACATGGGGGGGATAGGCGGGGCCACATTCAGGTCCTCTCGTCATCCTCCATTGAGCTTGGCCATCGATGACTCCCCGAGCATCTCGATTAGGGGACCTTCCCAGGCAAGCGTTTTTTGGTATTTAACTTAAAAACAACAGGAAGAATTCAGGAGGAAGGAGGACTCCCGTCTCCAGGCAGAACTGAACGCTGGCCGCCCTCCCTGGTTAATTTTGGGTTTTGTCTCCAAGGGGTGGAAGTTCATTTTTGCTGTAATTAGGTGAGAATTCTGTTGCAATCGTGTCAGTAATGGCTGTGCTGACACCGAAAGTCAGAGCTGAGCGGCCGGCCCTTGAGGCGCTCCAGCCCATGGCCCTGCCAGCTTCTCCTTGGAGGGAGGCCACGATCTCCCCTTAGCTCAGGTGCCCAGGGTTCCGTATTTGGACTGAGGCTCTGCCCACTGTCTGGGTGTTTAAACACGGACCCTGGGAGCTCTTGAAATGGTGATTTTTTTCACTATTTCTTAACACAGCTGTGTGAACACAGTTCCCACGTTATTGCATTTAGTCCTCAGAATAATCCCGAGCGATAGATCTCAATAGTCCCTGTGTCCAGAGGAGGAAACTGAGGCTCAGAGACGTAAAACAGCCCACCTAAAGCCACGCAGCGGGAGGCGGCAGGGCTGGGTGTGCACCGAACGAAATGTAGGGAAGCTAAAACTCCCCGAAATCCAGGTCTTAATCACCAGTGTTTCTCTCATTGTAGACGCACATTGGTGTCTTCACTCAAAGGTGGAAAACCGTGAGCCCGAGGGGAGGGCTCTCAAGGCCAAACAATTTTCCAAAAACACGTGAGCCGTCCACATGCTGCGCACGCTGCAGCTCAGAACTGTGTGTTTTAAATATTAATAGAAAATGAGAGGGAGCACAAGGCCGGCGGATCAGGAGGAAATGCGCATG
>NW_006431919.1:19830067-19834218 GCF_000325575.1 Pteropus alecto | reverse complement strand
GATTCCACCCTCTCTGCATCCCGTCAGATTCCACATCATGGCGGGGTCTGTGCTCATCGATGCGTCTTGCACCTGCACCTTCGCATCCTCTCTATGCTCAGCCCAACTCCAGGCCGCTCTCAACTCTCACCTGGAGGGACGAGACAGCTCCCTAGCCAGTTTCCCCAGCTCTCCCATGCTCCCTCCCTCCTGCCATCTCCGCCAGATGTCTGTCAGTCTGACTGTTATTTCTCCGTCCAAAACTTACAGTGGACCTGGATATTGGAAGATGTTAAGGGATTGTCGATTATTTCTGGTGGTATTGTAGATTTAAAAAAAATAAAACGCGTTCCTTTATCTTCTGGAGAGGCACGATGGGACATCTGTGAATGACATGGTAGGATATCTGGGATCTGCTTCACGACATGGGAGGAGAAAGGAGCCCAGGTCGGCCTTAAGTAGGAGGTTAAAGCTGGGACCGAGTATAGGGGGGCTGTCCTAATACTCCGCCATCTGCATTCGTATGAACTGTCCCCAGCAAAAGGTTAAGTGAAAAACAGCCCTTCAAGGGTCCCTAACAGCAACTGGACAGAGTCCAAACCCTGGGCCAGGCCTTCATTTCAGGGGGAAAAACACCTCCGTGTCGTGAAACCCTACATCTTTTCCAACAACCTTCTGATCTTTCCCGATGGCCTTGGCTTTACTGCTGAGAGTCGAGAGTCGGTGTGGTTAGCGGGTCAGCTCCCAGGCCGTGGAAGCAGACTGCCCACTGCCCAGTGGGACTCCCCGTCCCTCGCTTGCCACGTGCCTTTGGGAGAGTCCCTTACTCTCTCTGTGCCTCCGGAAAGTCAAGTCGATAAGAGTGTACCTACCTCGCTGGGTCGACATGACCATGAAATGAGTTACTACGAGTGGAACCCGTGCCAGCTGCACAGGCCAGAAACTGAGGCCACCCTTCCCGTCTTCCTTTTGCTTTGCGTCTCCATCCCGTTGGGGACCTCGTGCTGTGGTTATACCTGCAAGGTCTTTCTCCAGCCCTCCTACCTCCCTTCGTCCCTGCCCTCACCGCCATCACCCGCCACCCCGAGTGACCACAGTGCTCGCTCTTCCAATTAGCCTCCTATCCCTGCTCCCCTCTTCGCCGTCCAGATACCTTTTCAAGATAGCGATTTTGTTTCCTGCAGATAAACACCCAGATGGCTGCATCATAAGGTCCTTCTAATTTTAATTTTTTGAGGACCCTCAATGCTCTTTCCCACAGCGGCTGTTCCAATTTACGTTCCCACCAACGGGGCACAAGGGTTCCCTTTTTTCCACGTCCTCCCCAACACTTCCCTCTTGTCTTTTTGATAATAGACATCCTAACAGGTATGAGGTGACCTCTCACTGTGGTTTTGATTTGCATTTCCCTGGCGACAGGTAACGTGAGCACCTGTCCACGTACCCGTTGGCCATCTCTCTGTCTTCTTGGGAAAGTGTCTATTCAGGTCTTCTGCCCCCTTTTAATTGGAATTGTTTCTTTTTTTTGCTATTGAGTTCTTTATATACACATCTTTTCTGGATGAGTTCTTCATATGTTTTGAATATTAACCCCTCATCAGATATATGACTTGCAAATACTTTTCCCGATTCCATAAGTTGCCTTGTTGGTTTGTCGATGGTTTCCTTTGCTGTGCAGAAGCTTTTTCGTTTGTTGTAGTACAGTGTTCTTTTTTGAAAGGCCCCCAGTATTTGTCTACGCGCCCCCCTCGCCTTGTGCTGGCTGCCACGGGCTCTGGGCACGTGGGCGTGTCAGGATCCTTTCGCTCCTCGGGCCTTCGTAAGTGCCGCTGGGCGAGCCCCCTCACGCTCCTGTCTTTCTAGTGCTTGTCTCATCGGCAGCTGGCCTTATTATTTATCGACACCTGTATCAGGCTCTTTTGGTAACATAAAGCTGAAAACGGGCTAGTTCAGCACAAAGCGCGTCTCTTGTATCATTCACTGAGCTAGAGGCACAGGCAGCGACGTGTTGGGGCTGATCGGTAATTGTGTGCTCCACTCCCCACTCCGAGTTCAGGGAAACGGGTCCCAGTGAGTGTATGGAAATTGGCGGATGCTACAAAACAAGGCTTTTTGCAGCATAAAAGATGAACAACTGGGGGTGGCTATTCCAATACAGCCTCTCATTTGGATGCTGAAATTTTATATAATTTTTATGCGTCATGAAATTTTATTCTTTTTTTGGATTTTTTTCAATCATTAAACATGTGATAATCACTATGGAAAACCGTACAAAGGTGCCTCAAACGATCGAAATAAAACTACCTTATAATCTAGCAATTTTACTTCTGGGTGTACATTCAACAGAAATGGAAACAGGGCGTCAAAGAGATGCCTGCAGCGCCATGCTCACTACAGCATTATGCACAACAGCCAAGACATGGAAGCCACCTCGGTGTCCCTGAGTGGATGCGTTGATGCAGAAGAGGTGGCACACGCATACAGTGGAATACTATTTGGCCGTGACAAAGAAGGGAATCCTGCCATTAGTGACAACATGGATGGATCTCGAGGACATCATTTTAAGTGAGATAAGTCAGATGGAAAAAGACAAATACCCCATGGTATCAGTACAACGTGGAATCTTAAAAAGCAGAACTCATAAAAGTAGAGTAGTCTGGTGGATACCACGGGTTTTGAGGTGAGGAATTGGGGAGAGGTTATTTAAGGGCACAACCTTACAGCTAGCAGATAAATAAGTCCCAGAAATGAAACACACAGCACAGTGAGACGGTCAGTAACATTATATTATAAACCTCAAAGTTGCTAAGAGACGAGATCTTAATTGTTCTCTCCACAGAAAAAGAAATGATAATTGTGTGACATGGCAGAGGTATTAGCTAATGCCGTGGTAGAAATCAAATCGCAATACATGTACAGAGCAAATCAACACGTTGATTTACACAACGTGAAACTTACACAAGGTCATGTCAATTATATCTCAATTAAAAATTGAGAAAACCATTCTTACTTACGGACCACATAATAAAGGGACCAGGGACCAGATCTGGCCCCTGGCTTTAGTGTGTCGACCCCTGTCCCAGGCTGATCTTCGAGGTCTGATGGCCCTCAGGAAGGATAGGGCAGAAAGAGAATGAGGAACTCATTCACTGTCTCAAAACTGACTTCTTTTAAACACCTCTAGCAGGGCGATGGTGTTGAAATCCAAGCTTTGTCATGAAGGAAGGTGATTTCCTAACTTCCTTTAGCTTTTATTGACATATGTAGGACCGATCCTTTTACTTAAGGACTAGACAAGAAGGGGGAATGTCCGCTTTCAGCAGATGGAGGATGGCGAGAACAGAGAGAGACCGAGGCAGGAGGGGCCAGGTGATGAGACCCGGGGGTCCTGACCTAGCTTTTCCAGATCCGATCCAAGCCCCTGGAGGGGACAGCTAAGGGTGAGGGAACCTGGCTAACTAGAGAACGGGTGGGCGGGGAGCAGAACCCCTGCCACCGCGATGACACGGGTGAGCCAACAGCAGGCAGAAGCGGTGGCTTGTTGGAAGCAGCTTGTACCGGCTAGCGGATGTCACAGATCAGCCATGGAGGGAGTATTTACACTGTGAACATCAGCAAATGCTTCAGATAAGGTCTTTTTATTTTCTGGAGAGCCTGTTGTGAAACATTATCCAGCACACCACCGGATAACTCTCAGATGTTACGTTGAGTGAAAGAAGCTGCATACAATTGTACATCTGTAATTCCACATACACGAAGTTCAAGAACAGGCAAAACTCATCTCTAGTGACATAGTAATGGACCCGGGAGGGCCATGAAGGAGCCTGGCCAAGTGCCGGAAACATTCTGTGTCTGTGCCGTCTGGTATGTAGCCATAGCCACCAATGTGGCCACGCACATCTAAATGTCAAACTCAGTTCCTTGCTAGAGAAGACAGCTTGCCCAGACTTTTAAACGAGAAAGGAATACGCTTTTGTCTCATTTAAGGCTCTCTTATTTGGGGTGTGGGTCACTGATATTCACAGCCAAATCTACTTTTAACTAGTGACCAGTCGTCTGCTAAGTCAGCCTGGGCTCTCGGTTGTAACCACAGAAACTAATTCTAACTGGTCTGAGCAGAACAGGGATGTATTAAAGGATACTGGCTAACTCACAGAATCTCATGGCGTAGA
>NW_006431919.1:19796697-19829670 GCF_000325575.1 Pteropus alecto | reverse complement strand
GTCAGCTGAATCAGCTGCACCTCTTCATGCGTTACATTGCCTGGTACTTTGGACGTCAGGAATCTGTGTGGTGCCTCTTGAAACACCCCACCCGTCTGGAGGAGAAGCATGCGCATGAGCAGCCAGCGGGTCACCGGGAGTAAGTAGTTCCTGACCCTGATGAAAATTTCCCCCACGACACCTACTCCACGGTCGTAGCTTCCTTTGTCTCTGTCCCTGAGAGGAGGGCCCAGGCTTCATGACCAGGGCAGAAAAACTATCCCCTGCAAGACCCGGACTCAATGCAGATTTTTCATCCACAGAAAGAGAGTTTTGGGCTCCATGCTTCCGAAAACTTTTCCAGCTCAAACCGATGTTCTTGAGTTTGGTGCTGCTGCATTTTCTAAACTTCCTGGCGTCCCTCCAGGTTGCGGGTCTCCGTTGACAGCAAAAGCCAGGAGCCGGAGGACTTTCCAGTTAGCCTCGTTTCCATTTCTAGTAAAACGTCCGCTTGCTCAGCAGTTCCGCTTCTGAGAACTGAGAGCAGCGAGCGACATGAGCAGGTATCTGCACACCTGTGTTCCTAGCAGCGTTGCTCACAATAGCCAAAGAGTAGAAACAACCCAAGTGTCCGCAGTCAGTTATCCATGGATGGATAAACAGGGTGTGGTCCATCCAGACAATGCAATATGATCCAGCCTTAAAAGGAAGGAGATCCTGACACATGCTGTGACATGGGTGAACCCGGAGGACATCATGCTAAGAGAAAGAAGCCAGTTGTAAAAGGACAAATACTGTATGATTCCCCTTACACGAGATACATATTCATAGAGACAGAATGTAGATGTAGAGGCCAGCGGGGAGGGGCCTAAGGATTTTGTGTTTAATGGGGATAGAGTTTCAGTTGCGGAAGATGAAAAGGTTCTGGAGATGGGTGTATCTACTATCGATACATTCCACGATATGAATGTATCTACTATCACTGAACTGTACCCTTATAAACAGTTACAGTGGTTCATTTCATGTTATGTATATTTTACCACAATAATAATCTGAAAATGTCTGCTTTCTCAGAGCCCAGTGTCTTCAAAGAAACTCGGCTAGATGGAATTAGCAGGACTAAAGCCAGGCAACGTGTCGAAACACCCCATCAGTTCGCTTGGTTCATTGTAATCAATTGATAATTGTAATCAATGCAGAGGGAAACAACCAGACAGCCCTCTTCAAGATTCTTACATAAAGGAGCCGGCATGTGTTAATGACCTGGAGACCTGGGCCACCTGAGCCATCACACTTGACCTTTGGAAAGTCTACTTAGATATGCCAAAGCCTCATAGGACTCTTGTCCCCAAACAAGCCACCTAATGGCTCCAGCTTCCTTCTCAACGTAGACATACACCCCCAGATTGGAATAAAGATATGGCAAATAGAATTTCATTTCCACCCATCTGTATCTCTCTCAGAAACAATGCAGAGGAGCAAAATCCAAAAGCTCTCCGCCATCACCAAACAGCAACAATCTTTCCAGTAAAATTTAAAGAGAACGCATGAACCACAGCCGACCATCGCCACCGAAAATCAAACACTGCTTTCCTAAACCCATTCAATTATCTCTCTAAAAGAGGGCTTTTTTTTTTTTTTTAACACCTCCCAGCAGGCAGCAGATTCAGCTGGTGAGGATAACAGTGCATAATCAAGCACCCAGAACCCAAGGTGCAAAATAAAACACGGACTGGCTTGGCCAAGAGCAGCGCGCGCCCCAGCGCCACGAATATAAATGTGTAGAAGTGAATAGTATCATTTTAGCGCCATCTGGAATATCTTCCGCGATGGAAAGCATATTAAAAAAAAAAATTCTTCACGATTCTCTGATTGTGAAGCTGTGCCGGCGACGAAGTCTCCGTCCTTGACATGATATTGCTGAGTCGAGTCTGTAAAATCCACCAGCTTAAGAACAAAAATAAACGCATGATGAAAAAAAAAAAAAAAGGAATCGTTCCTTGTCCCTGTAGGCTAATTCAGGCTCATTATAAAAAAAGTGAGAAAATACAAAAAAAAAAAAAAAAAAAAAGAAAGAAAGAAAAGAAGGAAAAGGAAACACTACTAAAGGAAGAAACGCCGGACTCCTGCCCTTCAGAGACAACCTCGTTAGCGGCATAATGTTCTGGTGATTTCCTTCCATTCCTGGGAACATGTAGGAATAGGCATGTGGGATCGTGCTGCTCCTTTTACTCAACATGGTAACAAGGCATTTCGACTTCACTCCTGGTCTGGTCACATCCGCGTGACCCTTTTTCCTGCCTTTTAGGGCCTTTGGGCCTCTGGCCTCTGGCTGGAATCTCTCTCCTGCCCGCGCTTCCCTGTCTCCTCGGCCTTACCCCAAGGTGATTTTCTAACATTTATGCCTCTTCGTTGGAGTTTCTGTGCTTAAGGCCTGTGCAAGGCCACCAGGCTCTGCTGGGGACCCTCCAGCCAGCCCCGCTGGACCCCGGCTCCCTGGCCAGGCCTCTTGTCAGCCCCGGCAGCGTCTGCAGATAGTCGCCACTCACCACTAGCTCCCACCAGCCTTGATTTAAGTGGCTCACGAGGCCCTGTATCTTCCTTGAAATGATTTTGGGAAGTGTAAAGGGGTTTGCAGACCGTTTTCTCCATTAGAATCATTAGCTTATGTGGTTTCCATTCCTTAGCCATCTCAACAAGAAAGTCCCAGATGGCTGTTCCCAAAGGAATCTGGGGTGCAGTGGAGCCCGATCCACGGAAACATGCCACCAGCAGAAGAGGACAAGGCTGTTTCCAGGGATGCCCAGAGATGTCCCGCGCACCGTGCCCCACGCCTCCGAGGGGAGGGAAAGTCCCCATTCTCCAGCCGAAGAGCTAGTCGAGGTCTTTTGTCTTCCGAAGACCTAGGACAGGCCTGTGTCGGTCCCTGACGCCTGGCTTCCTCTGCCCAGGCTTTCCCCAGGGTCTCTGCACCCCACCTGGACTGGGACGGGCCTTACCTGTTCACAGGAGGCAGCCTCAGCCCTTGGCCAAGAGGAAACACGTGTGGGGAGGGAAACCGTGGTCCTCGGCCTTAACGAAGTCTGTGTTGGAAGGTCAGCCTGCCCATGACCTTTCTGCGACCAATTAGCTACGCCCCACACCCCATCATCTTCGGGGGAGACCAAGGTGTCTCTGTGAGTGGGCACAGTGCAAACCTCAGAGGGTCATTCTGGGGAGCAGTGAAGTAACACACTAGAAATGCCCGCACGTCACCTGGGACAGGGCACGTGTCTGAGCAACCTGAGCAGAGTCCGGAAGTGTGTGTGGCTTGTCCCAGAAAATTTGAGGGGACACCGAACATTGGCTCTCCTAGAAGAGCTATGGTTTTTGGCCACAACCCAGGTGTGCAAGGAGCAGTGAAAAGGCTCATTTCTAGCAAAATCTAGTGATTAAAAACTAGGCGTACCTCCCTCTACTATTAAATAATAAACCCGTTGAGCATGAGAGGAGGAACCGCGCCTTCCGGCTGAGCCTGTTGGCAGGTGGCGGAACCGCCCTACACAGCTCCGGTGCAAACAGGTGGGGCAGGAACGGAGGTGCAGGAAATCACCTGGTCACCTGGGCCTCCCTGACTCCGGCCCGGCAGCCGGGGTGAGGGTGAGGAGTGCTGCTGGCGGGGGGCATGGCTTCCTGCTGGGCACTGAGCCACAGGCGGGATCAGGCCCCAACCACGCACAGTGACCCCCCGTCTATCGGAATGACTTTTGCCCCCAGGTTCTGAGTAGTTGAGTCTAGGGGAGTCACTTCCTCACTCGTCGTCTTTGGGGGTCACACGAAGCTTTGCTTCCCTGATATTTGGGGACAGATTGAAAAGGAAAGGAAAGTTCCTCTTTCTGGCTGCCCCCACTGTGACACCTCGGATGGGACAGGGTGGCATTGCAGGAGCAGGTGGAGAGGCCTGGGCAGGCATAGCTGGAGGGGCCTCCCTAGGACTCCCTCTGCTTCGAAGGTTCCAGGCCTCGCTTCCTGAAATCCCTTCTCTGACCCAGTGCCTAGGAAGGGCCAGGGGACAGCGTTGCACATGCTGATTGGTGGCGGCAAGCCCACAGGCCCCTGCCTGCTCTGCCACGCTGCCCTGGGCCCACGTGCCAGCTCCGCCCTGGGGAAGCTCCCACCTGCACAGGCCGGCTGCCTGGCTCCTGCTGCCCAACCTGTGCCTGTTGGCCTGCAGGGGCCGACACAGGAGGTTACCCTGTAAGTCGGCCTCGGTTTTATGGGCTTGGGGTGAGGGTCCCGTGACTGGCAGGGATGCTGAGTCAGGTGGGACTTTCCAAAGCATTCTTGGCTCTCCCTGTCCTAGAATGCCACCTCCCCAAGAGCAGGGACTCATGTTCTTGTTCACTCTAGCGCCTGGGACGTGTCCTGACACATCACAGCTACGTCCTATGTCTATTGAAATCATTGTCGAATTAGTGAGGGGATGTGACTAGAGCACATGTCCTGCCCTAGACCCATGCTGCAAACTGTGAGGGGTGACATCAGCTGGACACACGGGCATCAGCGGACACATGGGCATCGGCCGGACAGAGGTATCAGCCCCCCGGGGTCCTGGCACGCCATGAACTCACAGCCTCTCACCAGTGGCTGCCTAAGATCCTGAGGGCGCTGGCACCCTCCAGCAGTGGGGACGTGGCCGGGAGCTCCCAGGCAGGGTTCCCCTCAAGGGATCTCGTTCTAATGGAAGGCATAGGCAGAGAGAGAAAAGTGCTCTGAGGGATAATGACATTGAGTATGGTCAGACAGGGACAGACGCGGTGGCCAGGGAGGCCCCTCTGGGGATATTCCAACCCAAAGGAGCTGACAAGTGGAGATGTGGGGAGGGGTGTTCAGGCAAAGGGTCCAGTCCTCGCAGGGGACCCTGAGGAGGGAGCTTCGGGGTGTGTTTGAGGAGCAGCCAGCCTTACTCCAGTGAAAGGCACATATGCAGAGGCAAGGAAGTGACAGTCTGCAGGAAAGTGTCACTGTGTGAAGTGCGCAAAATTGCCCTGCTGCCAGAAATGGCAGTGAAGCTCCCCTCCCCCAGCTCCCTAGGGGAGGAATGGGAGGACTCTGGGCTTGACCCAGCCGTCCTCCTGTGTCACCGCCCCCACCCCAAGTCCTGCGTCTGCACCACACTTGGGGCCTGAGCCCATCATCCTCCTGTGCCACCCCCCCCGCAATTCCACCACCTACACCAGCTTCTTCCCTTTCTCCTTCAAAACTTACCTGTCCCAGGTCCTTCTATCAGAGAGTGACAGCCCCCGCTTTGACATGACAGAGATAAAACATTTAAACTCGCCCTCCTTCCTTCATCCGGGACCCTATCTCCCCCAAGAACATGAGGTCCCCCATCCTGTTCGTCCTTAGGAGTGCCGCCAAGTGTCACCTCCTCAGCGGAGCCTTCCTGACCCCCCAGGGCTGGGTCAGGCTGTGTCGCATATGTGTCTTCATGGTCTTTGCAACCTCACACTGTCAGAACAGTACATCGCCGTGCGATTTCTGAACCTGACAGCGACAAGCTCCAGGAGGGCAAGCACCACAGCTGTCTCATCTATCGTGGCATCTCAGTGTCCAGCGTAGTGACCGACGACGACGTGTGGTCGATGCTTGAGGATTGCCTGACGGTCTGGTTCAGGAGCAGCCCCCGCAGCGCTGGCCGTCTCGCTAGGAGTGGCCAAAGGTCATTGCAGAAGCTCGAGGTAGCCGAGTTGGTCGTGAGAATCTTCTGACCCACTAGAGGCTGAGCAAGGTCGAGAAGTGGCTGGGGAGCCGTGGACAGCCACCGAAGAGCTGGGGACTTGGGCTCAGGACATAAGTGGCCACTGACGGGGCTGGGCAGTGGGGAGGTCACCAGGTCCCACCTTGGTTGGGAACTGTGTGCTGGGATGACACGGCTGCCGGCGCCACCGAGGCACTGGGGCCCCAGGAGGCTCGTCTTCACAGTGGGAGGTGACCTTCCTTTGATCAAGGTTCATGTCGTGGGGCTCTCACATGGGAAGGGATCCCGCTGCTGGGCAGGCCGTACATGCAGTGTTCGTTCTGGGAGATTCCGCCTTCACCGTGGAAAAACGCATTTTGTCCAGCGACTGCTGCCCACAGGGCGCTGCTCACCTCTCCACCTGCTCCCTCCTGCTCCCCCGCCGCTCCCCATGAGACGGAACCCCAGGCGGGGCGGGCATTGCGGCCTGCACCTCGCACCTCGCACCTCGCAGTCACACGAGGCCTCCACGCGTACTTAGACAGTATCCGATTTTGATATTGAGACTTAGCAAGGACTCAGGAGCCTGCCTGCCTGGGTTTGGATCCCGCCTCTGCCAGGTGACCTTGGCCGAAGGACTTAACCCTGCTGTTTCTCGGTTTCCTCATCTGAAATGGGAACACTAGCTAAAGCCAGTCACAAAAAGCCACATATTGCATGATTCCATTTATAGGAAATGTCCAGATTAGGTAAATCCATAGAGACGAAAAAATTAGTGGGGACAGGGGCTGGGGGAGGGGGGGGTGGAGCGACGGCTAATGGTGCAGATTTTCTTTTAGGAGTGATGAAAATATTCTAAAATTGGGTAAAGTTTAAAGAGTTATTACTCATAAAGTGCTTAGAGGAGTGTGCCTGACACACAGAAAGCGATTTGTAAGTCAATGTCAAATGAAACTCACCTCTAAATGAAGGCATACGAACGGATAAGCTTGGAAGAAATATGTTCATGGTACAATTTTCAAGTGCTATGCCACGGCTGGATCTCGCTGTTCATCGCGTACTTTGTATAAATCCTGTAATTATCTTGTGGATAGCATCGTTATATTACATGATGAATTATGTAGTATAACAAAAGTGTTAACATGTTAGGCTTAAACTTTAGCGTATACTTGAGCCTCGCTCCAGCATTTCTTATTTCTATTCATTCGTTCCTTCGTTTTTACCATGTTGGGTATGGGCACTCCCCCTCCGCCCCCACCCCTTGTCCAGGCTCAGGGCTCAGAAAGGGGAATGCACCTGGTGAGTCGTTGGCTCAGTTTTAGACAGAGGATCTAGAAGGCAACAAAAGGTGAGGACTTTATACAAAGGCATTTAGAGGAAGTGTAGGGGATGAGGTATGGGGCCTTTGATTGGCAGAGAACTAGAGAGAGAGGCTGACTCTCAATCCACCTGGTCTCCCTTATTTGCCTGAGGCTGAAATAATGTAGCCACAAAAGGATTCCAGTCAGCCAGGGGCAATCGTCAAGACCCATGAAGGGCACCCTAAGGCAAGACCGCTGATGTGCACAACCAGCCGCTCTCTGCGACGTTGAGAACCCTGATTTGTACTGTCTGCCAATGTCCATGGTGTAACTGCTCACACCGTGGCTTGTTTCAAGCTACAGACGTGAGGTCACTGAGGTCGGAGATGGGAAGAGGTGTGCAGTAGTCCAGTACAATACAGTATTTCCACTCTTAGCTACAGTAGATGTAAATAACCTCAGAGTATACATAACAGTGAAATGTAAAATACCTCGTACCCTTACAATTTGGGATTTAATCCCAAATTTGTGCCAAAGGCCGTTTTCGGATTCCTGGGTGAAACTAGACAAAGCAGACAGGTTTTCATTTGTTTTATAAATTCCAGAAGTCTTCAAAAGAAGCACCGGGCAAAGGTGTGAGTGGTCAGGTGGGTGGTGGGGGAAAAGCCGCCATGGATATCTTCTGGGGTTGTGTACCTTAACCCTTGTTCTGTGAAGTGGAAAAAAAAGGTCGTGTTTTTTTTTTTTTTCCTCTTAAGCTTTTGGGCTTGCTCAAATAACAACGAAACCTGCTTTGGGATTGTGGTATGACTTGTCATTGTCGGGTACACTTTAATTATGATGAACAACCACAAGGATTATGAGGCAGGGCCTTGGCTGGGCCAGAACTTCTGCAAACAAACACAGTGACGCCTCCCAGTACACAGCATGAGCATTCCCCTGCTTTCTCAAAGTCTGGAGCCCCGCCATGGATGTAGAAGCATAACAGGGTGACCGTGTCTCTTTTCTAGACCTTTGCCTTCCTTCCCTTTCTCATGCAGAGATCAGCAGACAGCCATGGAAGCTTTAACTCAGCATTTCACATTCCAGCTATTTGTTTACTTAGGTGTTTGTTGGCTTGCCTTAATCATTGAGCAAATATTCCCTGGGCACACATTCTGTGTGTCCAGTGCTGGGTTAGCACTACAGAGCGCTGGCATTTAGGATGGGCATTCGAGGAGTCTGGGGAACTAGAGAGGCCTCCTTGCTGCCAGTTGGTGGAGCCCCACCTGATGAGATTCAGATCAGTTCCTCTCATGCACAAGCTGGACTACGAGTGCATTCTCCAGAAAAGCCCAGCATTTTCCCAGCCTCCAGGCTTCTGATCACTGTTACTTCTGCCTATAAAGGGCTTTCTCTACCCTTTCCGCCTATTGGCTGGGCCTTGTCTCTTGGTAGGGAGATGTCAGCAGCTGGGAGCTGTTCCCCTAGTCACCTCCCTTTAGAGAACGCCTAATCAGAGCCAGCCCCCTTGAAACCCCAGCTGACAGGGGCACAGTTCTTGTCCACAGGGCGCTTACAGTCACAGGAACAATAAAATTCGGCATCTGGGAGAGCAGTCTGTCCAGGGCTGTGGCGGGGCATTAGGAGATGTTAGTCATTTTTCCTGGCTTTGGGGAGCAGCCTTCTTAGATGACGTCATTCTTCAGGTGCGTCTGGACAGATGAAAGGAAGTGTGTCAGGTGGCCAAGAGACGACAGGAAGGGCACTCTTGGCAAAGGGAGCTGAATGAGTGTGAGAGGAGAGGCATTTTACACTTGTTGAAGTGAAAAAGCCAAAGCTCCTTGGTGGCTGATAGGATGTGTAGGTTAACCTAAGGAGAAGAGCTGAAAATGGCTCTGACAAGTAAAAAAGGCAGAATACGAAAGTGGCCTATGTTTACATGTTTTACAATATTGAGAAAAAAATCAGGATGGATTCTGGATGTTTTTTATTGTCTTCTTTGTACTTCCCTGTATTTTTAAAATTAAAATAATTGCCCGTATTACCTGCAGCCCACGCACTCCTCCGTCTGCAGGGGGCGCCCTCCCTCCTCCAGGATGATGGGCGGGGCCGCCCGCGCCCTATGGAACTGACGATTGGCTGGCTGGGCTGTCCATCACGGCCTCCCGCCCCCGCTCTACGTCACATGACGCAGCCCATCATGGCGGCCGGAGCGCGGCTGCCCGGGCCCGCGGTTCCGCAGGGCTGCTGCCGTTGCTGCTGTTGAGAAGCGGCGGCGGCGGCGCAGGCAGGCGGGAGGGAGGGAAGGATGGTGCTTCTGTGGCCGGAGCGGCGGGTGCGGACCAGGAGCCGGGCTGAGGTTTGGTCAAAGCGACGTGTGACCAGGAGCAGCCGGCGCGAGTGCCGCTGAAGCAGCGTAGGGAGGCGGCAGCGACTGACGGACGGACGGACCGAGGGCGCCCCGAGAGCCGGCTCCCGGGTCGTGCCGTGGGCGAGATGCCGGGGCCACCCGCGTTGCTGCTGCTGCTGCTCTTGGCCGCTGGCAGTACCGGGGCCGCGCCACTTCCGCAAACAGGTGCAGGTGAGCGGGCCCGCGGCGGGGACGGGGCTGCGGGAATCGGACTGCGGGACCGCTGCGACCCGGGGGGCCGGGAAGGAGGCATCGGGCCCGGTCCGGCCTCGGCGCCGAGGAATTGGAGAGCCCGCCGAGGCGGGGGCCCGTGGAAGCAAGCGATTCGGGAGGTTTCTGCCGCAGGGGCGTGCGGCGCGGGCGGGGTGCGGGGTGCGGGCTGCCTCTCCAGGGCCGAAGCTGGGGCGAGGCGATGCGGTTGGGGCCGGGGAGGGCAGCGAGCCGGGTGGCAGTGACCGACCCCTCCCGGGGTGGACTGCGGTACTGGCTGTGGACCTGTTGCCTTGAGGTCCTCAGCCTACATCCCTTCCTGGCAGTTCTGCTTCCCTTCCCAGATGTCACCTGCCTCCTGTGAGCTTCTCGTATCTTATAATAAGAACCGTTTCTTAGCTGTAATCATACTTAAATGCAAATGACTTGGAGAGCTGTGTGAAGTTTCCTTCTCTCCCTGCAACTGGTTCTGAAGTTGTAAATTGATTTTAGATGCTGTGTGTGCTTTTTATTCGTATCGAATCTCTGGGGATGAGAAGGAAACAATTTCATAAATATTTCTATTTTTGGAAGCCAGCGATCAGAGTAGCAGCCTTTGAATAACTATTGACAAAATGGCCCCAGGGTGATTGAAGTTTCTTTTTTAGCTACGGCGGTGCGTGATTTTTCTTTTTCTTTTTTTTCTTTATATTTTATCGATGTTTTCATTTGCGGTATATTTTCCTAGATAAAACTTCAACTCAAGAAAGCATCTCGAGTTGGGTTTTTTTTTTTTTTTTTGAGGAAAAGATAATTAGGCTAATTTGCCATGATCATCTGTTGCTTTGAAATGAGGAGAGACTGAAATTTCATAGAGTCATAGAATTTTAGAGTTGGAATAGACCTTTAAAATCTAATCTAATTTCTTCGTTTTGCCGTTGAACACATTGATACCCTGAGTGGAAATGACCTACCCAAGGTGACACAAGTGAAGTGAATTGTAGGCAGAGTCATAACTAAAACCCAGGTTTTAGATTGTGTGATTCAAGTCTTGTAACTATTTAGGAATACTCTCGAGGTCAAGAATTATTTTAGAACACTGTTGATTAGGTACAGAATGTAGAAGTTACTGTCCCCAGTAAAGACATTTTTCAAACACATCTACAAGGAAAGCTGTATATAATTATTACCAGAGCTACACCATGTTATGTCATTGAGTGCCCTTTAGTTGAGTATGAACTGTTATCACTATACCATATAATGTATTGCTAAATTTTGCCACTGCCTTAAATCAAATATTTGTAAGAATTCAAATATTTGAATTCTATTTAAGGATCCGATAGATAAGAACAGTGAATGTTACTAGAAGTGTGTAGGCAGCCCAGGTAAGAATCACAGAACATTTCTGGGAAGTTTTAAAAGCCTCTGTGGGAAGGTGTTGATGTTGATATTGATGGTGAAGTTGAAAATTAGCACTAGAGTAGGATAGTGGATAAAGAGTGAAAGGGATTCGAGAAGTTTCCAGATGACTTTGCACTTAATTGAATTTTTACATGTTTTGAAAAACAGGTTCTTTGTTGGGACCTATGGAAATGTGCCTGCCTATAAATCTCTTAACGTGTTTCTTTATTCCATTCTTTTACTGTTTTATGGAGGTAGAAATCATAAAACCTAAGATTTTTTTGGGGGAGTGCTGTAAAACAATCAGGAAAATTAATCCATTAATAGAAATATCAAATCTTGACATAAATAAAGCATAAAGAAATATTTGGTGATTTATAGCAGCTTTGGCAGATTTTCTCTTCATATTCTATAGCTTGGAAGGTGTATGGTTGGTTAGACAAGTGGCGTATGAACGACAGGTACCTGGAGATAAATTCTGTAGAAAAGATTCATAGTCACACATAGATTTAGGAGGTTGTATTTTCATCCAGAAGAAATTATTAATCCTGGTAGCAGAGAAGGATTCTAGACCAAGGAGAATAAGGAAACCTTTGAGCTGAACCTGATAAGTGAGCTTGCTGGTTAGAAAGAAGAACCCCTTTGAAAATACATGGTAGGTAAAAGAGCAGTTGAATGTTGAAAACATAATAATGGTCAAGCTTTTAATTATCTGGGGCCTGTACTCCATACGAAGGTGGGGCAAGCCATTGTCAAATTGAGGCTAGATGGTTGGCTAGAATCTTTTGCCTCCTTGGCCTTATCTTTCCGCTTGAAGTTCAGACTGGTCACTGGTGCCTTGGAGAAAGCATGGCTTATCAAAAATAGATTGGAAAAAAAATGCTTGAATTCTATCTTTTGTCAGCTCATTTGCATGGGGAAAGAAATGAGGCATTTAACTAAAATTCAGCATTTAAATCGAAGTTCATTTATTCGAGGTTTCTCTGTCATCCAAAATCATTTCTAGGTTTGGGAATTGAAACAGGTAGGTACCCATTCAGGCATAATAAGGCTATATGTAAATATGTGGATCGCCTTTGCCCATCAGGCAAGAAGGCATTTCTTGGTCGAACTTTATTTCGGGCCTCTCTTTATTTCTCTGGGTGTCCTTTATGCCCTCTTTGGCAGCCTCTTTTCCTGAGCATCTATTTCCGCAAGGGCCCTAGTGGTGTTGACTGAGATCTGGTTGGTCCTCACTAGGAAGCTTATGTAAAGGGAGAAAGTCCACCGTTTTCTCACACAGTTAAATTACCAAACTAAGATATAGTTAAGAAATTCTTTTCTACAGATCATAGTTATCAGGTTATTCTTCTCTTAGGAAACATTTATGTGCTTTTTATAAGATTCTCTGATCACGTCAAGACGTACGTGTGGAGGCATTCCTCTGAGTCCACAGTTTATTAATATTAGGGTAGTGGTTAGACAAGGAAACCACTTCTATTGTTCTGTGGTGTATTAGGTCACAGAGTACAGAGGAAGCTTTTAGCAGTTCCAGATAAAGGACCTCACGGAAGTCTGAAGCCGGTGGGACTCAGCTACTGATTAAACAGCAACTTTTGAAACCGGGGCTCTCCTTTTAGATTAAACAGACAGACTTGTATCTTGAAAAAGATTTCCGAAGGAAAGGAAATGCTTTCTAAAGTGTGGCTTCGTGTTTCTTTTAACAGCTTCTGAGACATGAAAGTATTGTCAGCAAGCTTTCCATGCAGATTTTTCAGGATTTAAGGCTTGAGCGCTGTCACTGCTTTCAGTTGGTGATATTTTGGGGTTAACTAGACATGCTCCTTTGCACAGTGGGAAGTCTGTCCAGCACCTTTGTAGCCGATCGGCATTGAAGTTATCAAATCCGTACAGTGTGCTGACTGTTTATGCAACTCTTGAAATTTTAGAGAGTCCTTGGGCCCTCTGTGTCCCTTGTGGGCTGTGTCACTTAGATAACAGCTGTACGTATAATAAAAAAGACTTTGTAATGTAAATAAGAGATGGTCAAGGTTCCGAAACAGTTAAACACGTCCTCAAAAATATTCTTGTAGATGGACCTATAGGAAGAATCCAAGTTTTCAGTCTAATTGACAGTAGAAGTCATGGACTCGTCGGAGGAGGAGCAGGTGTTGAAGCTGGAACTTGGACTTTGGAGTTGGTCTGGGCGTGAGGCCTTCCTGTGCCACTTCAATAGCTTTAAGACTTTGGGCCAGTTTTTTTGACCTCTCCAAGCTTCTTAGAACTCAACTATTATAAAAGGATGATGATAACGTTTACCTTAAGGATTGCTGGGAGGGTGACGTAGTGTCACGTGGTCTGCCACGTCTGCTACATGTGGAGCGCTTGGCAGTGTAGATTTCTTCATTGCTTCAGATTTGTAAATTTGGTGGGTTATCATAGAATTGACTAACGGTGGGTGCCATAGCCTCAGAGAAGGAACTCAGAGCGATAGCTGCTTATTATGGAATACCTAGAATTTGCTGGATTTGAAGAATCTTTGTTACTCAAAATAACTTGTTATGTAATGGGTAAAGAAGAGATCCTTTAAATCTAGCTTACTTAAGTATGATATACAGGCTGGTCTTGTTACTTCTTGAAATTCATGTTGGGGAATTATGCTAGAAATGTTTAAGATGGTCTGGATTAGTCCGCTTTTATGTAATAAACCTGTTTTTAAACATCGAGATGACTAAAGCTCTTGCCTGTGAACAATTACTGGTTTTAATTTCTTAAAGGAACCAAGAGCAATCTAAGTTTAGTTGATCCCAAACAAAATTGTATACTTGCATAAAGCTCCCCCGGAGGCAGCCAGCTAACCTAGCCCGTGGCAGAGCCGGCACTGGGCTGAGACTTCCCTTATGAAATCTCTTTTTGGACAAATGAGTCTGAGTGACCGGCTTTCTTGCTCTCTTGGCATTTGTATTTTTGTGCTGTACCCTTTTAAAAGTATTTGTTTATTACATAGACAAGAGGAAAGGAATAGTATAGAAAGGAGAAGCTGGACAGACATTCCATATCTAAAAGAGACTTAATATCTAGGGTTGTTTTTAGATTTGAGTCTCAACTCTTCCGTGAATCTTCGTATGAAGATATTGTTGTAAGAGAAAGCTGAAGAAATATAGTAAAATCAATTTGTTGGAGCAAAATATTAGAGTGAAGTATTTTAAAATTGTAGTAAGTGACTAATTTGGAACCATGCCTTGGCATTACAGCTATTCACAAAGAACAGGCATATCAGAAAAATAACCTCAGTGTTTCAAAAATGTTTGTTTTTTTTTTTTGGCAAAGGTTAGCACAGTGCATTGATTCTAAATTTTATTTGACTTTGTTGTGATTTAAGTGGGAAAAATGAGAACTATTGATGCCACATGTCTCAGGTGCCTGAAACCTCTTCGCAGCCTCAGTTTCTCTACTAAGACCTTTCTTCTTGTACAGTCCATAGAGATTCTATCCCTAAGGAACTCCTGGAGTGTTTACCTGTGGGGCAGGATGGTCCCTGGGGTGCAGAACGAAAACACTGGGACTCAAGTTTTTGTTTTTTTTATCCTTTAAAATTTTTGACATGTGACTTTTTAAGGTATAGAATATGTTGGTAAAATAACACATTTTTATGGTTTGTAAATAAATAAATTTACATGATATGGAAGGAATGTAAAGAAAATTTGCTGATGAGCAGGCCATGCGATCAAAAAGGTTTGGATTCACTATACCAGTCTACAGTTCGCATTTAGCAAATACCACGTGTTTCCCTAGGTTCTGCCTCTTCACCCAGATTGCAGGGACTGCGTCCTTAGTATTTCTCGTGTTTGCATGATGTCTCACAGGTCGTAGACACTCAGTTTGCAGTGAGGATGATGAAGATGGTTCTGGAGTACTAAATTCATCAGCCTTCCCCACTTTCTCTCCTTCCCCTCCCCGGGTTGGGTGTGTGTGTGTGTGTGTGTGTGTGTGTGTGTGTGTGTCTTGTGTCTGTGTGTCTGTGTCTTGTGTCTGTGTGTCTGTGTGTGTGTGTGTGTCTTAAAACGAGAGGGTGTAAGTTTAGAGCCTCAAATTCTTCTGTGAACCTTGCTTTTCATCCAGCCACAGTCTGTCACCGGCAGTGAGGCCATTTATAGTTGTTTTATTTTTAAGAATAAACTTTTCCTCTTAGAACAATTTTAGATTTACCAAAAAGATGCAGAGAGAGCGCACAGAGTTCCTGTGTATCCTTTACCCAGTTTTCCCTGTTGTTGACATGGTGCATTAGTATACTTACTGCATCTGTCACAGCAGGGAGCCAATGCTAATACGGTATTACTAACTAAAGTTCATACTTTATTTAGATTTCTTTAGTGTTTTCCTAAGTCCTTTTCCTATTCCAGGATACTGCATTACATTTAGTTGTCCTGTCCCCTTAGGCTCCTCCATCCTGTTCTTTGTTTTGATGGTCTGGACAGTTTTGAGAAGTCCTGGTCAGGTGTTCTGTTGCATATCCCTGTGCTGGTGTTTGATGTTTTCCTCATGATTGGACTGGGGCTGTATGTTTTGGGGAGGGAGACCACAGAGCTAAAGTGTCATTCTCATCACATCGTATCAAGGGTACGTACTTTCGACTGGTCACTCGATCACCTACCTGACTGAGGTACTGCGTGTCAGCTTTCCCCACTGTAAACTTACATTTTCCTCCGTTCTCCTTACCTTAGCTGTGCATGGCCCACACTTAAGTGGTGATGAGTTACGCTCCTATCTATGTAAACTATTTGGAATTTTTCCGTAGGAGAGATTTAACAGTTCTCCCCATTTATTTCCTTGCTCAATTATTTATTTATATCAGTATGGCCACATGGATATTGATTTTATAGTTTGGGTTATAATCCAATACTGTGTTATTTATTTTGTTGCTCAAATCGTATCAGCATTGGCCATTGGGAGCTTTTTCAGTTGGCTCCTGTGTCCCACTGACATAAATATTTTTTTTCTTTTTTTTTAAAAATACCTCCATACTTTCTGGCACTACAAGAAGCTATAGGCTCATCTCGTATGTAGGATCAGCCATTTCTTCAGGCTGCTATCTTTCATTAGAGAATGACACTAGAAACCAAGATCTGGGCACTTGATTTGCTCACTGCTACTGGGACATTTATAATAGGGTTTTGATCCTCTGCTTCCTATATCTAATTCTAGGTATTGGGAAAAAGAACGAAGCAAGTGACTTTGGAGGGACAAAGGATCTCTTATAGACAGATGATTTAGGAGGGCCCTGTCCACGTTTTCTCCCTGTCACTTGACCACCTATTAACCAGACTACTAGCACCACTATAAATACTCTGCATTCCAAGTTTGTGATACATTGACAGGAAGTTGTTTCTTTATTTTAGAGCAATGGCGATTTGGTTTACTCTCTCCAAGAGCAGCCTGATCTCAATATGAAAGAAACCTCTGAGGTTTGAGGGTTTAGTTAGAGCCATTTTAGGGGTCTGTCAGCTTCGGAAATTGTTGAAAAGGATGATAGGCACGTCCTTTAGTTGGTAAAAGTTCAGATAAAATGTCCAGTAGCAAGTCTCTTGATGGTGAGGGGACTGCAGACTTGTTTTCACTGTTTACAGAGCTGAGCTTTTTTTTTATTATGGAAAAATCTCAAATATACACAAAAGTAAAGGAAATGATATAAGGAACCCTCATGTACCCATCACCCTGCATCAACAATTTCTAATTTATGGTCCATCTTGTCCAGCTTCCTACCGGCTCAGCCCCCACTGTTTTGATGTAAATCCCAGCTACGGTAGTATCAGTTCAGGAAAAAGTAAAGATATTTTTACAAACAGGATCACTTGCATCAGTATCACCCAGGTATTTGTAGAAATGCAGATTTTTGAGCCCCAAACCAGCTGAATCAGAATTCTGGAGCTTGGCCTGGAAATCTACATTTATAATACAATTTTGGTGATTTCTCAGCCCCCACAACACAAATATTTTATTTTCTGCTAGAGAAAAAAAATAATTTCAGTTATTTAATAGAAATCTGTTGACTTGTGTAACTAGTGAGATTCAGGGATGGAAGAACATTGTAAAATTTTAAAATTAATGTCAGCATCTAATTCTGAAGAGCTCTCAGCTCCCGACCACTGTGCAAGAATATCGTTCTGAAGACTCTTCCTGTGAAACGTACCTGTGCTATAACCACGAAGGAATTTAGACACTCCAGGGCAGAAAACGCTTACAGCTCTAAATAACTGATTTTTTTTTTCTTCAGCTTTCTCTCTGGAAGTCAGTATAAGAAATAGCCGCTTTACATTTTATAAATATCCTGTATGAATAATCAGTAAAAACTGTGAGCTGGTGCCTGACAGTCAAGATGCCCACAGTGTGAGTCGAGAGCCTCGTGGTGGAGACGTGCCAGCCCTAGACCGCCAGGTTCTGCCCACCGCAGCTTGGCCGAGTGAGGAATCTGAGCTGGAGCAGACAAACCCAGCGATGTCCTTCACCCCCGGGGATAGGCGTGTGCACTGCTACTTGACCTATGCAATGGCTTGCGGGGTTGTCTTTTTCCAGCATAATATTGTGTTAACATCTTGGTTTTTAAAGTTTATTTTGGAATAGCCTAGGATTTGTAGCCTATTTCATATTTTCAATAGGTCCTTTTTTTTTTTTGCTAGATGATCTGCTTTAACATTTGCAGTGATGTACAGAGCATTCTTATGATTAGCTAAAGAAAGTAAACTATATCTCTGAAATGGCCACATTGTGATTACGTAATCAGTTGGATTTGATTAAGAACGTCATAGGCTCATATACTAGTACAGATAATTCAGGATTCGCTTTTTTTTTTTGGCAACACATATGCCTTGGATAGGAGAAAAGAATTTAGTTACAGCATCTGTGATAGTGATTTTTAAGAGAGAAGTTGCTCTTATTCCAGAATGAAACCACTATAATTTAATTTTTAAAAGCTCATTTTTTTCCTGCTTTGTCCTCCAAGTTCAAGGTCCATCCTGAATATATCTTAGGTCCTTTCTAGCTGTTCCGAACAGGAGACTTGGGTTTGACATGATATAATTGTAAACTTGAATTATAGGAGGTGAATCTCCAAGACATCTTAGACTTACGAGATACAAGGGGATGAGTTTGCAGTCATTTCGCATTTAAAATATCTCCTTTAACCAACTAGTAATTGTGAAATTTTATAGTTTCGGCTTTTTATTGCAAAACAGAGGCGTTGTCATCTGTTGGTTACCTCTCAGATTAGCCTCTAAATTGAAGTTTCATACATTTTTATGTTGCAAGTTCTTCCCTCAAACCCTCAATAAATTCAACCTGTGTTCCTTTCAGAGGGAGAAAAACCCCTCTTTGGTCCCCCCCTGGCAGTGTGCCTCTGCAGAACGGTCCTTTCTGCCAGCAGCAGCTGTCACTTCCCAGAGACCCAGCCTGCCAGTTACAGTACGGAGCCCCACTTGACTCTGACTTCAGACTGTTATTAAAACGCAACACCCTGACACTGATTGCTAGTGAGACACTGAAAAATAACAAACTTACCAAAATAGTCCCTTGGGAACACTGTCCTAGAGGCCTGCTTCTAGGGTGCAGCCCAGAAATCTGTAATTTCCCTTCATTTTCTTTAAGAAAAATAAAATTAACTTTAATAAAAGATCCGATTACCAATATTAACCATATAGACACACATATAGGTAGACTCATAAAATTCGGAAATTACAGATCCTTGTATATAGAACTTTAGAGCTGACCTGTCAGTTTACAGGTGAAGGAACCGAGGCCCAGTAGCAGATTCAGTCCCATACTGCCAAGTCAGTGGCAGACCTGATCGTGGAGCGAGGGGTCCTAACATCCAGTCCACCCCATTCACCAAGTTCACTGCCTCGTATGTCAAGAACACTCTCATTAGCGTGATGCACACACATAGACTAATTCCAGTTATTTCTCTGGATATTATTTCTGCTTACTGTAAGAAAGTACTGAGATGAAATTTAAACATAGTTGTTATATCAACTGTATTGATATTGATATCTTGAAGTATTAAAAAGATAATTCCGTCCACGGCCACGCTACCGTGATCTGATCTTGGAAGCTAAGCAGGGCCTGGTTAGTACTTGGATAAGAGACCACCTAGGAAGACCAGGTACTGTAGGCGTAAAAAATAAAAAATAAGGGGTTGTTAGCTGACAAGGTCCTTGAAATCTGTGAGGTCAACCAAAGATTGCTTCACCTATAAAAAAAAAAAAAAAGAGAAAAGATAATTCCGTAGTGAAAATTAGGAAACTAAAGTGCTAACTTCCATAATTTGGCTAAAAAAAAACCACATTCATAGTTAACTTTTTTAATTTATAAGAATGACAGTTTAGTTTCCACCTACGAAATGAAGTTGAACTTCATTTCGTTTCAAATGGATCAAAAATCTTTCTGACTTTTAAAAAATGTAGTCATAAACTTGTAAACATTCACTCGTAAACACGAAAAATATTTAAATGCCAATGATTTATATGCTTTTGTGGAAATACGGACCCTTTGAAGAATCTGCTGAATGCTGTGAATTCCAAGAATAATCCATTTATTTCCCGCATACTTTCAAGATTCACCGACAAGTATTAAGAAATGTATATGAAGTCACAGACAAATGTCATTTTTCTCTTCGTTTTCTCCTACCTTCTTGATTTATGCCCTTAATCCCATCTCTTCACAGCTCTAGCTCCTAGGGCGTAGTCATCAGCCATACTCCTCCCTTTTCATTTTCTCCTAAACCCTTTCTCTCAGTTATTTTTAATAGATAACAACTTAATGTATATATTATCCTACGTAGCTCTATTCTACTTTGAATAACTTTGTAAGTATCAATTCTCAGGGATAGTTGAAAAAGAAAAAGAAAAAAAGGTGAACTTGTTTTACGGTTCTTTTGCTACCAATCGCCATATTTCTTTTCATGACGCTTTTTTAAAAACTTCCCTCCTTAGCCTTCCACACAGCGTACGCCCCTTTCTCCATCTGTCCCCATGATGTCCCTTCTGCTTCCTGTTTGCCTGTTTCTCCGTCCCATCCCTTAAATGTTCCTGCCACCGCCTTGGTCCTCTTTTCCTCTTTCCCCTCTCCTCTCCTCTATTTTGAAATTCTAATTTTTGTCAAATAACACGCATAGATAGTTTAAAAGTGAAAGTTTTCTTAGGCTTATAATAAAAACAGGGAGTCCTTGTCCCACCCCGTCCCTCGTCATCCCTACCGCGTGCTCCCCAGGGGCTTCGTCCAGGAGCCACATCGCTAAATAACGTGCTTGGACCGCTGCGTCTTCGGTTAAGCAGAAACCGAGTTTCTGCTGTGGCGGGAGAGGGTTTCTGTGCCCTCCACCCGCACGCACTCTTCTCCGGCAGTCACTACACTTTCTCATCGAATCGCTATTCAGCGTTCATAGTTTTATGACTACGGAGACTATTCACAGCTCGGCCCTGTAGTGTTTTTGATGATTAAATTTCTTCCACATCTTTTGTTTTCCCTCGACTCGCCCTCCGTTATCATCTCTGTAGTTTTTCATAAATGTGTCATTAGTTCGTCGCACGCGCCACCGCAGGCGTTTAAATCTCTCAGCGTGTTTGGCCGGGCTGTCCCCGAGCCCGCTGTGCCCTGTTCCAGGCTTGGACTGGTGGCTCTCGGCTGCCTTCCAGCGTTCTGTTGCGAGGTCTGAGGCCACCTGATGTGGCCTCTTTTCCCTTCCTTGGATGAAATATTCTAAGCTTTTAGCTCTAAATTCTGAAAAGTTGCAAAGTTATGTCTGGATGAAGCTCTTTCTGTTCATTCCATCCGTGAAGGTGGATTCTCAGTGGGCCTTTGAATCTGGAAAGTCGTGTCTTTCAGTTCTGGAAAAATGTCATACACACACATAAGTCGTATGTTTTGTTTTGTTTTGTTTTTGGAGAATTGCCTCTTCCTTTCCTTCTTTCTAGAATGTGTTAGTTGAATTTTGGATTTCTCGGAATGAGCTTCTACTCTTCTTTTCATCTTTTGGTCTCTTCATTCTACTACGTGGAGCCTTTATTTTTTCTGTTACATTTAATTTCCAGTTTTTCCTTCACCTGGTCCCCCACACACCCACACACTTTTTCAGTAGCATCTTCTCCTAAGTAGATCTCCTCGAGGACGTTAACTATGGTTTTGTTTTCAGTTTCTTTTTAACGCCTGTGTTGTCTGCTCCCTTCAGGTTCCTTTTCGTCTCCTTGGGTCGGTCGTTGTCCTTTAACGTTTTTAAGGAGGGGTTTTTTCAAACGTCAGGGGATCCTGAAAGTCTGCCCGTGTTTAAGAGCCAGGGACACTGATGGGAGTGTCCTCCTTGACCCTTTCACCTCACATTTCCTTTAGCATCTGCCACCAAGTCCTGGGCACAGCCAGCTCTCCCCCTCTGCTGTCGCGGAGTGCGGGGGCGCGCACCCGAGCGTCACGCGCGCCGTGCAACCTGGAAAGTCGCTGCTCCGCTGCTCTGGTTCTCTGCGTTTAAGTGGGGCTCACGGCACCGACCTCGGCCGGCTGTCGTGGGAGCGGGTGAGTGCAGACTAGTGCCTGGCACACCGGAAGCACCAGTCAAGTATCAGCTGTATCCCCCCGGGCCAACTCACCATGGTTTCTTGCATGAGTGTTTTCTGATCGCTCCTCATAAAAGAACCTCCCCCGTCCCTCGCTTTATTTTCCCACATTGCTTATCACCAACCGAGGTCCCGAGGTACTGTGCATGTATTTACTGTCTTATTGTCTGTCTCCCTGCACGAGAATATAAGCTCTCTTTTCATCTTCTAAATCCCCAGAACCTGTGGCAGTGCCTGTTTTGTAGAAGATGCTTGGTAAACATTCATCGAATGAGTTAATGAGTGAATGTTTTGCGTGGGACTTGTTGACTGGTGGGCTTCACAGTAGGGTGATGGAGCGGCCATTTCAGTAAGAGGCACCTCGCCCTCATGAATTACCACGTCGCCCTCATGAATTACCACGTCGCCCTCATGAATTACCACTGGGTCTTTTATCTGGGGCTGGACCCCTGAGTGTCTGGAAACACCTCCATCCCCTGTGTAACGTAGAGTCATCAGCGGAGCGCTGTCAGGTCACACTAGCGTATCTTCAAGGTCAGTGTTACAAGCAGTTTTTGGGCTTAGTTATGAAGGTAGTACTTAAAAATAAAACTCTGTACAGAGAACTTTAAACACATACAGAAGTAGACAGAAGAGAATAGCAACTTCTCTACACTCATCCTCCGGTCCCTGGGACACTGGCCATGAGTTTCTGCTTCTGGGACCAGATGCTCTTGTTCCTGGGCTGGCTTCCTGAGTCAAAGCTGCTGCAAACGTCTGAGCACCGCAGATCACGCTGCAGCTTCACCCTGCCGTCACGATTAAGATTCGAGTTTATAAAACATCCCTGCCATCGTTCCCCCAGGACGCAGGGGCACAGTAGCCTGACAGTCATTGAAAGCTCTGGCCAGAGTAGGCCTCCTTCGCTGAGCTCTTCTGTAGTAGTCTCCTTAGTGTTTTAAAAATTGGAGTGAAATAACCTTCGATAACAGATGTTAACGGAATAGGCTGAGAGAAACGGCCTATTCACAGGTATTCAGTCAGCACTGAAAATGATCTCATTCACAGGTGTTCAGTTAGCAATCAAATTATATAACCTTTCTGCAAGTAAGAGAGAACGGGTGGGTTGGCCGACCTTGAAAATTGTTTTTGAACAGAAAGAACATTTCACTGTGATTAGCACACAGTGTAGTTTGTTTTCCTGGGCTGCCGAAATTCTGGTTTAGGGGTCTTCGTGGGATCTTATTCATCAACTAGGTCGTCGGTGCTGTTGACTGTTCTGTGTGGTTGGGCGTGTTTGGTATTGTGTCGTTTTCCCTTTCTAATATTAGAATGCGTTAGGGAGATCCTGGATTATTTAGTGTATTGTTGCGTTAGAGGCCAGAAAAACATTTAGTGACTTACGATTCCTTATACAGGAAACCTTTACGACGGGTGGATTTTTAATTTTGAGGTGTTAAATGAAAATGTGTGATTTGCAATATCATCTAATTTCTTTTCCCCAAGTAGTATGATAATGATTCATTTTACTAGGTCTCTGGGATGTAAAGTTACTTGTCAGGATTTTGGGAAAGGAAGATGGAATTATTGGTCCTACCTTTAAGAAAAAAAAAAGGAAGAAAAAGCCGAAATGGTGTATTTTAGAGGTGAACTTGGTGTCACAACTGAACCAGTGTGAAAACTTGCTGCTCTTCAGCTTCCCCGAGTTCTACCAAGTGTCCTTTGTCTAGTCAGCTCAGTGGTCACCAGTTTTCATTGTCAAGTAGACGCAAGAGGATAGAGGAAAGAGAACAGAAGAGTTACCTGTGCATCTGACACTTGCTGTCACAGGCTGGTCCTTTTGCGGTCCCAGACTTCCGCGTCCTGGGAAGACAGGAGGAAGGCATCGCACAGAGCTCAGGCTGAAACCAGTTCAGAGGCACATCTTAGGCTTCTGCTGAGTTTCCTTTTTCTGCCAGCGTCCGAGTGGAGGCGTAAGGGCCTCGGCCAGCCAGCAGTGGCGCCCCGCTCACGGCCGGGCTCTCTCCGCGGTGCGGGCCTCCTGGGGCTCCCGCAGAGGGTGGGGGCGCCTTTGCATTTCTGCTTTGCTGACACAGAGCGAAGCTCCTCTGACAGCTTCCAGTGACGTGAGCTGAATGTGACGTGTGGAGAATGTGGCGTGCGTGAGTAAATACTCATCACAGGAGAACATAAGTTGGGGGAAATCCACTTTTTAAGAAAACTCATTTTTTAAAGGGAACAACTTGATAGCTATACTGCTAAATATGAATTGCAGAATGGGTAAATTAAGAACGTTTGTGGGAGTCCTTTGAGACCTGGGGAATTCGTGATAAACTGTTGCTAGCGAGAAGGGACTGGACACCCACGACGATGGTGTACATTAGGGCGTGATTAGTAGTGGCAGGGAGATCTTTGCCAAATAAAAAACGATGGAAGGACTTAAAGTTATAACATTTTATAAGTGTTATTTGACCCTTAAGAGTTTATTCTGTTAACCAGTAGATTAGTTATGAATTCCCCACGCCCATCCTCACCTCTTGCTTATCTTCCCTCCCTGCTGCAGCTTCTTAGTTGATGTCTTACTTTTTTCTTCCAGTCCCCTCCCCTCACTTCTGACTGAATGCCAGGCTCTGTGCTGGGCCACAGGAGTCACCGGTGGAGCATACAGGCCTGGTCTCTGACTCCATTCAGCTTGCAGTCTAGTGGGGAAGATATATGGGCATTTATAACATGCAGTGTGATCAGCTCTACGATGGGAAATGCAGGGTGCATCGAGGGTCCGAGGGCAGGGACTCTACCTGGTGAGTCCTCAAGGATGGGTTCCAAGCTGAGATCTGGAGGGTGGGGTGACTTAGTGGAGGGGGTGTGGCAGTGGCAGAGTTTCCTGGCAGAGGAGAATGTAAAACCTGTGACATAATAGGAGATAAATGTTTGGTCTTTGTCCCCTTTCCTGGCGCAGAGCTCCTAAAACCCTTGGAATTTCCTGAGCGATGCCCCGGGGCTATAGGAACATCTCTTCTTATTAACAAGCCCCTTTCGGCTATACCTGAATTTATGCTAATGAGGTAGTTCTAGGTGGGCCTCTCATTAGCTTCAGGTTGGGGCTGGAGGCCACAGGAACCAGCCTTGTGATTAGAGGGTCCAGCTTTCAGTCCCACCCCTTATTACTTGAATGGCTGGGTTAGCAAACAGTAACTACCAGAGAATTTCTCTTTATAAAAGTACATCAGCTAGCAACCGAAGAGGGAATGACAAAATTAGAATATCAGCATTTTATAATCGCTAATGGATCTAGCATTAGTCATCATTTCTTTTTATCTGTGGACCTGTAAAATTTTTCGTTTAATCCAAAAATGGATTCACAGGTAACTCTTTAGTTAATTACATATGTTACATAAAGTTCTAATCGAGGTTCTGGGCAGGGATTTATAATGGGTGAATTAATAATCAGGTAGTACTCCTGACTTACTCTGTGTCATTACTGAGAAATTGCTTGCTCCAAATTACCTGTCTATAAAACAGATAATACATACCTACCTTTTAGAGTTTCTCAAGTTTTCTGCTTATTAAATCAAGTGCTAGAGATCTATTACAATGGTTTGAATACTGTAAAATGACAACTCACAGAATGTTTTAGATGCCAAGAATGTTTTCATTGGAGTCTGGGGGAAGCATACGAAGTACCCCAGACCTCTAATTATTACCCTTGTTCTCAGTTTGTAATCGGTAAAGCTGCCTAAATGTGTGGAGGAGATGCTCCTGCCGTTATGGACGGTTTCTTTAGGAGACGATCGGTTCGGTTTACGCCTTTCTGAAAGCCGAGGACTGGGAAGGCGAAGGAAGACCGTCTTCGGGGTTCTGCAGTTGCAGGCAGGGACCTTCTGGGCCTTGGTTTGTAGGTTGACCGCGGGGCACGGGGATTTTAGCTGTAGTTCCTCATCCTTTGTTTGCTTCCTCATGGCTTCTGCAGACCCGGCTCACCTTCCAGCCCACGCTAGGTTGGCTCAGTTTCTTATTTTTGTGGAAGTTTCTCCTTGGTTGGTATGTAGAGTTTTTTTAAAGCGCAGTGCTTTAGACTAATCAAGAGAAATATACAGTAAATGATAGTTTTTAAAAGTGGTCAAACTTAAAACTTTCTCTTTGAGGCTGCCTAATAAGTTCCTTTCCAGGCAGCAGTTTGTAGAGTCCTTTCGGTGGGACACTGAGGTTGAGTAGACCTGGTCCCCACTGAGGCAGTCTGAGCCCGGAAAAGCAGCTGTCCCTGAGGGTCTGAACAGTGGTAAGTACTGTTAACTACCTGTCAAGGCCAAGGGCAAGGGCAGCACTCAACTTGACCAGTTATTTTTAACATGGGTGTGACTTTTCATGCCTACCTAATGATTCACAGCAGACAGTTTTATGAATCAGACAATTGAGCTGACCTTCAGGCAGCTCTGATCAGATTTTACAATAGTATCTGATAAAATTATGGATGAAAAGAGAGGGGAGAGTAATTTAATGTCTGCTCTGTGAAGTTTGGAGAGCCCCAAGAGTGTGGACTCTCATAATTGACAGTGACAGACTTGGGTTCAGAGTATTTAGTTTAGACTGTTTTTAAGTGTTAAAGTTGTTCACTTCTCTGAGGCAAAACAGTGTGGTATCTGGGGAAGCTCGGGGGTTTATACTCGGTGCCCCTGAACTTGGAGCCCACCGCTGCCTTTTCTTGCCTTGAGTTGTCGGGCATTTCAGTGTCCTCAACAGTGACCCGGAGCTGGTCGAATTCTCTCAGAGGGATTGTGATGATCACATGAAAGCTTACTGTATCTTATCAAGTTGCAGATCTAACTGATTGCTTGTGACACACCCTTATTTTTGTGTCACTAAGAAAGAAGAAACTGCCAATGAAAACCAAGTTTTGAGTGTAAGGTGCACCTGAAATTAATGGACGTTAGAACGTGGTGGACAAACTGCATCTTAAAAATCAACAAAACGCAGTGTATGTGAAAGTGGTTCACTGTAACAAGCCTCAGAAGTCATATTTAATTTTTATCGTACGGGTCAGGGATGGGGAGCAAAGTTACGAGGACAGATACCAGGGGGGATGCACAGACCAAGCTGGCTGGGAGAGCAGGTAGCTGAGGGGGGAAGGAGAAAGGGACCTTTCTAGGTCTTCATTCATAAAAAGTCGGCTCTTGGGCCTCAGTTTAGTTTTCAAAATGTGTACAAGTGTCTGTGGTCAGGGGATTCTTACTCTCGGCGAGAGCTGATCTCCCTCCAGGTTGGCTTTTGAGAGGGATCAGCTCGTGTGTGTTCACTGCATGGATTTTCCCGTTTTAGATTTTGTTGGTTTAGGACTCGCAAGTTCTTAACAGCCCATGGTTGACTAGCATAAGTGCAGACTTAAGGCTTCGGACAGAGTCCGCGCGCCACTCGTGGCCATTTTAGACTTTTCTGCTCTTGACTGAAGTTGTGTTATATTCAAGAACGTTTTTGCTCACGTGAGAGTTTGAGTTTTTCTTCTCTTTAGGTAATGCAGTTTCACTTAAGGAGAAGGTGGCGTCGTTCATTCACTTGTGTCCATGCCTTCCCCTTGGGACATTTGAACACAGAATTAGCAGCAGATGAGGATTTTAAGGACAAGTTGATTTCTGACTTTAGCGTGGTAGTCATTTCACATTATATAGGTGTATCAAGGCGTCACGGTGTACACCTTAAACTTACACCGTGTTGTCTGTCAGTTACATCTCAGTAAAGCCGGGCAGGTGTTACTTAGTAAAATCCAGGTGAGACCGAACAGTTTGCTCTAACAAAGAAAATGTTCAAAATAGCTCTAGTTGAATAAGATGTTTTCCAGATATCTAAAGTCTTTGCTGAAAGGATGATGTATAAATCTTATGCTCTCGATAGGAATAGCACTTTTTCTCTAAAGGGTCAGATAGTAAAATATCGTAGACTTCGAGGCTCACATGCAGTATCTGTTGCATGTTTTGTTTTCAAAACAGCCCTTTAAAGATGTGAAAATCGTTCTTGGCTGCGCCTCACCCCCACCCCCATGCAAAAAGAGGCTGCAGGCAGGGTATGCAGACCCCTGCTCTGGTAGAAAAGCCCCTTATTATGACCGGGGGCCCTGGAGAAGTGGCTGCTTCTAAAGCTGGAGCTTCCTGCCCTGCGGAAGGTGAGGAAGTGTTTGGGGAACAAAAGAAAAGGGCGGGGCATGTCCCAGGGGCCCAACGGCCAAGCGAAGCTGGAACAGTTTGAGTGACAAAATAATGATAATACTGGGTTCTAACCCCAAGATTATAAAATGTGCGTGTTTATAACTATATAAGCGACTAAGTGAGAGAGAAGGGACAAGTCTTCCTTGCAGAAGAACTCCAAAAAATAAATGTAGAAGGAATGTGAGAAATAGAAAATTACCGTTAGAAGGACGTGGTTCCTTAGCGTAGCGGTTAGCACGTCTGCTTTACACCCAGAAGGTCCTGGGTTTGAGCCCCAGTGGAGCCACGGCCCCTGGTCCACGGCCATGCCGCCCTGAACAAGCCTGATGTCTGATCTCGGAAGCTAAGCAGGGTCGGGCCTGGTCAGTACTTGGATGAGAGACCACCTAGGAAGACCAGGTGCTGTAGGCGTATCTGCAACCCAGATTGAGGAATGAAAATGTTGTCTACGGCCGTGCTACCCTGAACACACTCGATCCCTTCTGATCTCAAGAAGCTAAGCAGGGTCGGGCCTGGTCAGTACTTGGATGAGAGACCACCTAGGAAGACCAGGTGCTGTAGGCGTATCTGCAACCCAGATTGAGGAACATTCTACAGATAACTGACCAATAATCTCCAAAAATGTCAAAGTTGTGAAACGTAAGGAAAGACAGAAACCTGAGACTGGAGAAGACCAAGAGGACATGGTGGATAACGCGGTGTCGGTAGCCTGGATTGCATCCTGGAAAAGAAAAAGGGTATTGATGGGAAAGCTGGTAAACGCCGAATGAAGTCTGAAGCTCAGTTAGTAGCGTTACACTGGTGTTAATGTCTTAGTTTTGGTAAGCGTGCCATGGACCCGTGCAATGTCGGGGTAGTGGCAGCCCGCCGAAGGCCGAGCGGGCACCCCGTGTAGTCTCTGCAGCTCTTCCGCAAACCTGAGATCGCTTCAAAGTAAAAAGATTTTTACTAACTCTAACTTGTTATCCTGGATGGGTCATCAGTGTTATCTTGAGCGTTTACGCATTATTTTATTAACTCTCGGTGCCCTTTACATTTGGTGCAAAATACATTGATTTGCTTATTAAAGTCGATTTTGGCCTGTCCCTGTTGTTAATATTACTTATTTCTCTTTCCAGGAGACTCAACTGCTGCAGAACTGTCCTCATCTTTCGTGATCCTATCTGTGTGCAGTTTAATAATATTAATCGTGTTAATTGCAAACTGTGTATCTTGCTGTAAGGACCCAGAAATAGATTTTAAGGTGAGCGTGGTTGGTAAGAACATTTAAAATCGCCCTCTGATACATTTATCGATTGAATGGCTGGCTGTCACAGTCTCTTGGGAGCCAGGCTTGGCAAACAACTTCTGTAAAAGCCAGACAGGAAACATATTCTGCCGCTGGGAATAGTCAGTATGACAGGCCACACAGTCTCTCGTCGTGGCTGCTCAGCTCTCAACTCTGCCACTATAGCACCACCTCAGCCACAGACAGCACGTAAACAGATGGTCGTGGCTGTGTGCCAGTAAAACTTTATTTACAAAAATAGACGCTTCGGATTTGGCCCACCAGCTGTAGTTTGCTCACCCTGCCTTGGAGCATCGTTGACAGTTTTTAAGTTTTGATACGAGAGGAATAAAGTGTGGTGATTGAATTCACTTGCTGTAAGGAGTATAAGGTAGAGCAGGCTTGGTTTTGATTTTTTCCCAAACTCTTCTATGCTGGCGAATTTGTGGTGGTTAAGATAATCGAGGCCAAGAGGATTCCCCAGTGTGTATTGTATATGAAGAGAGAATTTTTCAGTTTACCCGGGATCCTGGAGTTCTCTAAATGGGGGAAAGGTGACTGCTGCCTATCGCAGGTATCGGGGGACGGGGTGGGGTGTGTTTGATCTAGACAGCTGGTGGCCTAGCTGCAGATGGGTGGGATCCGCCGGAAACCAGCTGGAATAGCCTCCTTAGAAGTAGCTCGGTGCCTGCTGGCGTGTCTCAGAGCTCAGTGAATACTTGTGAAAAAGGAACACACACGTGCAGAGAAAACGGTCCTTAATGGAGCGACCTACCTGCCGTCCTAGGTCTGTCCCAGGGTTCAAACTGGGAAAAAAATAGAAAGCTGTCTTCTAGCCAAAACCACCTTTTTAGTGAGTTCCTTATTTCTAGAACCTCAACCTGTTTCCATTGTATTCTCTTTATCTCGAATGTGGTAGTGGCGGCTCTGAGCGGTCAGGACGCGTGCTGTCCTTTTGGCTTGTTGCTAGCGTTACACACACGGCAGATTGAGGACAGAGGAAGGTTGGAGGAAGAGACGCACCAGCATGGTCTGTTCCTCAGATTTTACCCAAAACACGGGCTTTGTCCACATCAGCCGAGACCCTAGAGTCACTGCAGATACCGCTGTGCGCACTTAACGACTGTACCACGCGGGGCACAGTGGCAGGCAGAGAATCTGAGTCCCTTGACTGTCTTGTGTCGAAGGACTTTGCAAAGTACCTGGCCTTTTGGAGACAAAGATGAAGTCTGTTCATTGTTGCTGAAACCGAAATCCAGTTTCTCTCTCGTGCGTCATGACACCTCATTCCTGCCTTAGATTGTTCTGACCCACCGGTCTCAGTATTGAGCCAGGGAGTCTATGATGATGCACATTCAGGGGGTCTGTATTTTTATCGTGCTTCCCCAGGTGATTCTGATGCAGGTGGCCCAGGGGCCACACCTATAGAGGATCCTCTCCAGCTCAACAGACTGACAGAAGTATCACCACCTATAATTTGCGAGTTTCCTTTAAGATTTAAAACCGTGCAGTTTTAGAGGTGAATGGGTCCATATAAGTCATCTTAACAGACCAGGAAGCTACAGTCTGGTAAAGTAAGTGACTTGCCCAAGTGCACCCAGGTAGCCATTGGTGTAACTTTAAAAGTGATCCTGTCTTCTCGCACAGCCCCATTAAAAAAAAATTACACTATTCCCTCTCTGAACCTTTAGCATCGTCTGCAGCCTAACAGTTACTGTGTTGCTGCCACAGTGTGAGCGGCAGTATGTCTAAGGTGGGAGGACCTTCAGGGATGTCCTGAGGGAAAATTGAACACTGCTCTTGTTTGTAGAGGGGCCTCCCAGACTGAAGTTGCAGCGCATCATTGTCCTGGTCCCTCCTCTCATTACAAATAGCAGTAATGTCCTAATGCGTTTGACAGCGTATATGACATGAGAATAATGCCCCTTCACGTGCGTGTGAGAACATAAGTATTATATCAGAGAGATCTACCCTAAAACTTTTAGTGTTTTCCTTGTATGGGGGGCTAAGGGAGGTGGTAGAAAAGGACATCCTGTGGAAGAATGGAAGACAGTATGTTTCACTGGTCTGTTCTCAGCTTCTGTTATGGTGCCGGGTGGGGTAGCACTCGTTAATGAGCCTCACGAATGGGTGACCTCGATAGTCATCTGTATCTGTGTTAACATGGACACCAGGATAGACCCAGCTCACTGGAGTGACCATAGGAACAGGCAGGATAGCTCTCGCTGAGCAGAGTCACTTAAAAGGTTTCCATAACTCTGTTGGTGCAGCCTCCATTTTAAAGTCACCATCTTTAGAGAACCAGTTCTTAGAATGTCAATTGCACTTATGTGCTCCCCAGTTTATATGAATCTTGGTGGTTCAGATCTGGATGATTTTTCTACCCAGTTTAGTAATTTTTCCACTCTACTCTTTTTGGACAAGTAAGACTTATTTTAAAATATCTTTTCTGAGTCTTTTTAACTGTCCTTGTTTTGATTGAAATTACGTTGCAACTAGAAATGCATGTACAGTTTTCTAAATAAAATAAATTTGTTTTGATTCAGTATGGAAAGGGATCTATGAAAATGAATAATAATAAGAGAATAACTTAAACTAAACTGTAGTAACTAAGGTGAAGTTTTGAACCTAGAAGAGTATTTCCATTTTAAGTCATTATAGAAAATTTTACATTTAACTTGAAGCTATCAGTTTAAAAAGTAACATAAGACATATATAATTTATTTTCAAATCTTATTTATTCCGCTATTTGGAGTTGGAGAACACAATTACATATGCTTTTTACTTGCAATAAGTATGAATTGGAAAAAAAATTTATGACCGTGTGTCCCAGATGTGCGAATAAACGTTCATATCTTAACTGTGAGCACGTTTTTTGCTATTTGCTCTCAAACTGATTTATATTAGATATAACATCGCTCTTCTTTTATTTTAGGAATTTGAAGATAATTTTGACGATGAGATCGATTTCACGCCCCCAGCAGAAGACACTCCCTCTGTTCAGTCCCCAGCAGAAGTCTTCACGCTCTCAGTACCAAACATTTCACTGCCGGCTCCGTCACAGTTCCAGCCTTCTGTGGGTAAGGCCCTGTGTCCTCACGTCATGTTTTCATGAGTCATTTCTCAGGAGTGAGAATGGGAACTTTGCCGCTAATTGTAAAATAATTGGGCCGCCTGTCCGCTTTGCTTGCTTGTTTCTCTTCCTTCTGCTCCCTGGTGATGCTAAATGACAAGCCCATTGCGTTCTGGCCAAAGCCAAGTCCTTTCCTTTTGGACTCTGGGTCTGGTACAAGAATAAACCAGTCTTGGTTTATTAAAATGGAACTCTCGGACAAGCTCCTGCCTCTCCTTCAGTAGACAGGCTTCTCCACTTCTCAGCGCTGCTTGTCTTTTACTGGGATGTCCTGTGTGTGGGAGGGACAGTCCCTGGGGGGTCCCTACTCCACCATGAAACTAAGGACTGAGTAAAGGCCACCGGAATGGTGATGAGAGGTCACAGAAAAAACACTGCCACATATTAAAGAATCAGGGTAGGACACGCATTCAAAAATATCGTCAGTTTTAAAACTTGGAACCTTTTTGGCATTATTAGTTTGAAAGAGATGTTTTATGTATGTATTTCTCCCTTTGTTAGCACAAGCATTAAATTTGTGTGTGTACTTTATAGGTTACATATTTAATATTTATTTCAGTTAAATATTTATATTTAATTTTAAATGTTCTTTTTCCTACAGAAGGTTTGAAGTCTCAAGTTGCCCGCCACAGTCTAAACTATATACAGGAGATTGGAAATGGCTGGTTTGGAAAGGTAAATGTTGTTCACTTTCGCTTTTTCCCTCCTTCTTACACTGTTTAGAATTTAAAGCTGACTAAATATTGTATCACATGATGTCCCACATCCTCTCTAGACACCGTAGTCACAACCGAGATTCCCCGTTGCCCCCGAAACCTCATGGGAACGTGAGCTTCGGC
>NW_006431919.1:19755707-19796686 GCF_000325575.1 Pteropus alecto | reverse complement strand
ATTCCTGGGTGGGTCAGTTTTTCCGAGAGGGTCTTGTATTTATATATTAGAGACTTTTCTAATTGTTGACAAAAGAACAGTAAGAAGGGAGAAGACACCAGCATTTTAGAAGCTGTTTATCCTCCCCAAGTTAAATTTTTGGGTTTCCTTCTCCACCCCATGTCCTTATGACACGTAAACTACTTTATAGGCACAAATAGGTAGCATCATTATCATGGAGACCATCACCAAGAACTGTTCTGCCCTTATTGCCTGTCCAGTGACCTGTAGGAACAGCTTTGTCGATCTTTTTATGTTTGAACTGAACTTACAGATTACTCTTCCATAATGCCATTGGTCATTTCCATGAAAGTGTGATACATTTTTAAGTAAATAAAAAGAAATACATACGAATATATGAATGTCATAAATATCTGATGAGTGGTTTAAAACTGAAAGAAATATTTTACTTTTCCAGCTTTTCATAAGTAGTATTTGAAATAATAGAAAGCCATCTGCTTGTTGCTTAATTTATTTTCCTGTATTCTACTTTCTGATAAATGAGAAGTAAGTTCTTTACCGTTGTGAGGGAGATGAAGTGAAGAACTGTCCTTTGGTTGTAGGTCCTCCTTGGAGAGATTTACACAGGCACCAGTGTCGCCAGAGTCATCGTGAAGGAGTTAAAAGCAAGTGCAAGCCCAAAGGAACAAGATACTTTTTTGAAAAATGGAGAACCTTACTAGTAAGCAAACCCTTACTTGTGTTCTGTGCATGTGCCCTTTGGTCTTGAAAATCAGGCATTTAAAAATACTTTGGAATTCCATCGTCATATGTAAATGTCGATATGTAAATGTTGAATCGCTATGTTATACACCTGACCCTAAGATGGTGTGGTATACCAGCTATACCTAAGTAAAAGGGAAAAATCATAAGGGCTCTGTGAAGCGTGAGAGCTCCTGGTCGGGAAAATGTGGCATCGTCATCCCAAAAGTTAAGAAGTGGAACGAGGTTGTCCAGGTTCTTGGCAACCAACTGATTTTGTGACCCTAAGGGAAAATGAAAGATTTGAAATATGTCAGCAAGATACAGAGGGCCTCAAGGGAAAACTGACATGGATGTCTCAGCTGGCATCTGCTGGCCCTGCCCATTTCACCACACATCGTTTTATGCACCTGTCATGGATAAAGATTATGAAAACGAACTCATTTAGGAAATGACCCACTTTATTTCTGCATGGACAGGTTGCAGAACTTCATCCACAGAGCAATATTTTAAATATATTGCTTAAAATTACAACATCGGTAGACTTAGGAAAATCTTATCTATCAGACAAGTTTGCCTTTGAAGAAAACCAAAATATTTTTTAAACAACAACAAAAAACTTTGAAATTTTCACATGTAAAATGCACAATTTAAGTAAGATTCAGAGCCTTATAACCTAAGACTCAAAATGAAAACGTCCCTCAGAAGGTGAATGGTTAAACAAACTGACCTATCCATGCCAGAGGTGCCTCAGCGGTAAAAAGGACGCACCGTTGGTGTGGGCAGCAGCTCGGCGGACCTCGGGGGCGTTATGTCGAGTGAGGAAATCCACCTTAAAAGGCCACATGCGCTGTGATTCCAGTTACATAATGTTCTCACAGTGAGCACATTATAGGGATGGCAAATGGATTAGTGAGTGGTTGCCAGGTCTTGGGGGTGGTGGGCGGGGAGAAGGAGCTGTCTGTGACTTGAAGGTGTAGCATGGAGGAGGTCTGTGGTGAGGAGCAGTTCCGGATTTCGGTTGAGGTGATGGCTGTGCAAATCTACACGTGTGATAACGAGACACAGAGGTGTACGCACTCTGTCCTAGCAGCAGTTCCCTATTCTGGTTTGTACTGTCACTGGTACTGTAAATTGTCAGGTGTAACTGGTGGGGGAACTGGGTGGAGAGAACCCGGGACCTCTTCCTACTGTCTTTGCAACTTACCGTTAACTCATAATTGCTTCAAAATAAAAAGTAAAAAAAAAAAAAAACCTATGTTATTATCTTTTTTTTAAACTTTATTGGTAAAATATTTGCCAAAAAGTTTGCATATACTGTGGAAATTTATGGAAATAGTACAAAAGCTAGATAGCCTGAGTAGTAGTTATTTAATGTATGGATTGAAATGCTTATTGAATATGTGTATATAGTCTGCCTTTTAAAACTGCTACTTCAAAGTGATATTTATAAATTCAATTTGCAAAAATTAAAGATTCTTATATTAGGAATTCTGTTTTAATTTGTAAGCGTTTGTGATTGGCTTTGAATCATTTAATCATTAGATAACTTAGAATACATCTGTTAAGTATTTTCTTAATGCATTCTTTTCAGCTTACGTTTACATCATTATAAATGTTAAAATTTGGATTACTGTTTGAACAGTGTTACTAGCATGCTCCCTGATGAATAATAAGGTGACTTTTATTTTTACCAGTATTCTTCAGCATCCAAATATTCTTCAGTGCGTCGGACAGTGTGTAGAAGCGATTCCCTACCTTCTGGTGTTTGAGTTCTGTGACCTGGTAAGTGTTTAGTAGATGCTCAGGGCAGCAAGCACGCGAAAGGTCACGTCCGAGCATTTCGAGAGATAGAGGTGCTGGTCGAGGGCCTGCTTTCACTTCCGTCCCCCATTTTAAGAACTGTATGGAGTACTAATCCCTCACCTTTGATAATAGTGTTAGCTGACACTTTCATAAGTGTTGTTTTATACTCCATCCTTACACTAAGCTATTCGCAATCATTCCCACTTTTTAACCATATATATTTGTCCGCACTTTGCGTGGGATTAAAATAAAGCTCATGGAGATGAAGAAAATGTAAATCAAGTATATGGCACAACCGGAGCTTGGCTCTAGGTTGGCTCTTCCTGGGACCTCGAGGTCTTAACTTCAGCCAGGCGTTTAAACAGACCCCTCCCCATGGAGGGAGATCAGGCGCCTCCCCGCCTCCAGATACTCAGAGCCTGTCAGTTTTTTGAAATAGCGACTGTATGTAACATTCAGCTTTTTACGTAGATGATTATTTCCTTAACCTAAAATTAATAGCTTCATTTCTCAGCATGATAGTATTATTTATTGAAATTTATAGTTGGAAAGGTTGTTCTTTGTGCTGTTTCTATGATAATTTTTATGTGAAAATTTCCCATAAACATCATTTTTTTAAATGTAGGATTTGATTGATTTCTTTATATTGTCTCAGTTTTCAGAACATTAAACTTTCTTGATCATGCACAGGAAAGTAGGAGTACACCAAAATAAATCCCAATTCAGAGAATATTTTCAGCTGTTAAAATTGAAAGAGAGCAGTAAACATTGTGAATTTTTGTTTTAATTCCTAAATGTGTTTGCATATCACATTTAGGTAGTTAATTCCAAAGCGAAGTATTCATAAACTGTCCCTATTGGCTCCCACTGGATTACGTGCAGTAACCCCCAGACCTCCGTGCCTGATGCGAGCACAGAGAGCCTCACTCACCTTAGTGTTCACACAGCCCCGTGGCCGCGGCAGCTCCGATCCAGCCCTCTGTGGTCTTCACTCTAGGGTCAGTGGTGCTTTGTATCCGTAGGTGATGAGGGGAAAATGTGTATTCAAGTGACAGTGTATCTGTATGAGTCAAGTTTATATGGTTTATAGCCTTGTGTCCTTCTGATTTGGATGGGGAGCTAGAAGGGGCCTGAGTCAGTTTTCTATCAGTTATTGAGAAGCATATTAAAATCTTCCGACTGATTATAGATTATCAGTCAAATTTTTGATTTTAGTTGGTTTCGCTCTGAACTTTTCGATGCCCCGTTGTCAGGGATGCAAATTTAGAGGTGATTTAACTTCCTGTAACTTGACCCTCATCATCATGAAGGGTTTGCTTTAAGAGTAAAAGCATTGCTAAGGATAAAGTCTGTTTTTATCGGTATGAGCATAGTTACACCAGCTTTTGGTTAGAATTTGCCTGGTTCATTTCCGCCAGTCCTTTCCCCTGGTCTGCATCTCTTGTAAACAGCTCATTGTCGATTTTATTAATCCGTAGTCCATTTACATTTTAGCTGCGACAGATTTTGCATTATTTTCCCTACCTGTTTCAAATTTTCTTTTTCGCTTTTTTCCTAGGCTTCTTTTGAATTCTTTTTTTCCCTCTTGTTTCATTTTTTCCATCGACTAGTTTGGATTTTAGATACTGTTTCTTAATTTCTTATATGGTTACACGAGAAGTTATCATACGCATATTTAATTTAACAAAGTCTAAAGTTAATATTTTAACCTTCCTCTGAAGAAACTGGGACCTCACAGGGCTCTCTCTCTGTAAGGAAAACTGGAAGAGTGAAACCTATTTTCCTGTGACATCCCCACATTTTCCATCATGGCAGGTGCACTCATGGGGTACAGAGAGGAAACGTGGTCATTGTCCTGTAGGTCTCCTGCTTAGGAGCAGACGTGATAATTACCATGTCGCCTGATAAGTTATTTAATAGAGGCATAAGAACTTAGAGGAAAGAGTTCTCACTGGTGTTTCTGATAGTTTTATTGTATATCGCATTTTTTTTCTTTTGCCTACAGCACCCGGTCTTCCTAGGTGGTTTTCCATCCAAATACTAACAAGGCCCAACCCTGCTTAGCTTCTGAGATCCGACGAGATCGGGCTTGTTCAGGGTGGCATGGCCATAAACATTTTGTTTTGATTATCTCAGTATTATCAGAGGTACAATATTTATGATCCTCAGTTATTATAATATGAAAATAGCTCCTTTTTGTTCAGTTCTATGTGACCCAGTGACACAGCATTTGAGAAAAAAAAAAGACCAGAAAGGTGCATTTTTATGTGTTGAGACACGTCTGCTTGTCAGAATTCTTCATTTCCGAGACGTTTAATGGTACCTTTACTTTAGGTCCCTGAGCTCCTGATATTGATTACAAATAACAATTAAGAGACTTTTCATGAATGAATGTAACAGAAGTTAGCAGGAATCCTCATCTACTTGAAATACCACGTTTCCAGGCTCATCGAGGTGGTTTTAAAAACTATTTCATAGATTTTGGCATTTTCCTGTCCTTCACCTCTGTGTCCATTCCTGAAAGTTGTTGTTTTCTTCTGGAGTTAGGTAAGAGCCTGGATGCTCAGCTTAATGCTTTCTTCTGCGGGTTCAGGTGGCGGGTCTAGTTTGTTCTTTAACGAAGCTGCCTCTTCTTTTGGGGAGTAGTAGTTTAAACTGCTTTATAAAGAAACACCTAAAATGTCGGGAAATACACAGTAAGCTCCTTTAACAATTATCATAAGCAACCCAGTATTGATAAGATTCTAGAGTGTTTTTTATACCTTTGTCATTTACATTGTTTTTTATATAAATATAATAAACATTTTTTGTTAAATCACCATTCTTTTTATAAAAATTTCCCCTGGTACTTTTAGATCTTAGATTTAAATGCATATTCTCCAAGAACTTAGACTGTGTATTCAAAGCATATTAACTTGCCTCAATTTGTACTAACTTTTATATTTTGGGGTGAAGATGATACACACAACCCTCCAGAATTAACAGAGGTGTCTTCTTGAAACATTCTGTGTGACTCTCCTCAGTCGTGTTGGGGGAATGTTTGCTCCTGAAAGCTCAACATCTGGAAAGAGCCTGCGTCCCCACCAAAAGCTTTCATTGGCAGCGCAGAGCTAATAGCCATTTACAGTTTAAGTGTATTACCCAGTGGTACATAGATCAAAAATAAAATTTTAAAAGTAGTAATTGCTCTTCAAAAAGTTAAAATCGAATCACTATATGATCCAGTTATTTCACTTTTAAGTACATATATCCAAAATAATCGAAAGCAGGATCTTAAATATTTGCATGCCCGTGTTCATAGCAGCACGATTCACAGTATCCAAGAAGTAGAAGCGACCCAAGTGTCCATCAATGCATAAATTGGGTATATCCATACGATGGGATATTCTGTTATGCCAAGTGAAATAAGACAGAAGACGGATACTGTACGGTTCTACCTGCACGAGGTCTCTAAAGTAGTCAAACCCGTAGAGACAGAAAGTGGTTGCCATGGGCTCCCTATGGGGGGCGTGTTTAATGGGGACAGAGTCTCAGTTTGGGGAGGTGAAGAGTTCTGTTGCGTGGATGGTGGCGACAGTGGCTGCACAGCAGTGTGACTGTGCCCGATGTCCCTGAGCTGCGCACTTAGAAGTGGTCGAGGTGATAATTTTGTGTTATGCGTGCACTTTTACCACAATTTTAAAAACATCGATGTTGATTACCTGTTGTTATTTAAGGTGCTGTTGTAGGCGTTACCTACATCAGGAGGAGGCTAGAAATTCCCCAGTTCCCTGGGAGATCTGTAGGTCAGTGCTTGGGATGGCCAATCTCGTGTCACAGTGAAGGCCATTAATCCGGGGATCCCACCCCCATGCCCAGTAGCGAGAGGTCACATTTGTCCCCTTGGGCAGTTTCGTACTCCTCACCTTCGGGCCCTAGTGAACTTCAGAGGGAACAGGCTCACCAGCACCGAGGACTAGGGCCTGGACAGGGTCACTGGCACCGAAGGACGGGTCTCTGGGTGCCAGAGACCATGTGTCGGGAATGGTCGGCCGGGGTTGGCCCATGGAGCCCGAGAGGGGAGCTGCCTGAGCTGAGGGGCGTCATCTGAGGCAGAGCCGCCTGCTGGCGAGACTCCAGAGGACAGGGGGCAATAGCCCCGGCTTGGGAAGAAGCAGCTGCGGCCACAGTGAAAGGAGCCACTGTCTTCACACGTCCTTAGTAGGTCAGGAGCTACTGCACGAACATTGGCCCTTTCAGCCGTCACCAGGCCGTGATCGTGCTCAGCGATAACGTCTTTCAAGTAGAAAGGAGAGGGTATTTTCGCACTTACTTAAGTAATTCCTTGTGAGATGGAATTACCAGTCTGGTTTTGAAAAGTGCTTCACTTTAGAATTTTTATGAAAGAAAATGACTCTCCTGAGTGAGTGTGGTGGCTGGACTGTGGCCACTGAGTAGTAATGCTGATGGTGTGGCGTTTACGAAGGGAGCTGTGACCGCAGGGCATTGTGTACAACTTGTCGCCATAGGAGGTACGCAGTGCTCTCATGTGCATCTGTTTTTGGGGTAAGAGTCACTCGTTTGGGGTAAAGAATCACTCATTGACAAAAACGTATCAAGTGCCTGTTAGTTACAAAAAGCTGCACAGTGCCCTGGGGAACACAGAGGTGAGTCACCCCGATCCCTAGAGGCTGGCAAGTCTGCCCTCAGATGCTCGTTCTGCCACTTCCTGATGTGTCACCTCGGAGAGTGACCTCACCTCCTTGAGCCTCAGTGTAGACCTCCGTGAGGCGAGGTTGGAACTGCCCGCCCCACAGCTCCGACCATTAGTGAGAGGATGAGTGTAGACTGCTGGGCATGTAGTGAGTGTTCAGGAAACAGTAGTTATTTTTATTCATTTTCAGTTACTTAAATTAATTGATCGTAATTAATTATTAAGGTCTGAGTCGTGTGGTGGAGGAAATCTGAGTAGAAGTCCCAGTTAGAATATTGAGGGAGGCTTCGCAAAGGAAATGGCGTTCGAGCGCGTGGGAGAGTGAGCGATCGACTTTCTTCGGCAGAGGAGAGCCCGGTGGGAAGCGCGACGTGTGTGGGGGGAGCCCCAGGGGATCCCGCCCAGGCCGGGGCGTCTGCGGGGGTGAGGGGTGCCATGTTAGGAGAAGCAGGTTGGCATCTGCTGGGAAAGATGAGCCGGGCGAAGAGCAGAGACCACTTTGGAGACCAGACCGCGAGCTGAGTCGGCAGCGAGAAGGACGTAGACGGAGCTTTGCCCTGCCCGCCTTCCCCAGGCCCGGCCGCTGCCCTGCGCCCCGGGCCCCGGCTCTTTGCTAACAGGCTGTCCTGACTGCCTGTGGCCAGGCCTCCCTGCCCTCCCCGATGCCTGCGTCGCCCCACCCTGGCTTTCTTGAGGCTGAGAGTCTTGCAGACGCCCTGACTCTCCGGCGCCGTGTTCTCCCGCGTGTCACAGGTCATCACTGCTGGGCACCAAGATTCGAACCTGGAGTTGGTGCCCAGGTGAACGCGTGGTGGGAAGTGTTTGTTCTCTCATGGTTTTGGCGTCGCTACCAGAAAATTTAAAACGACCACGTGGCTTATAGTACATTGCTCTCGGACAGCTCTGGTCTATATTGTGTCTCTGGAGAAATGCATTCTGCAATCTGATTATGCTCTGAATGGGTTTTCAAATAATCCAGACTCCCAATTCTTGCAATAAAATCTATTGCATTTCTTAGTTACAAAGGTGATACTTTCAAACAGAATCAATTAGATTTTACTTAAAATATAATCTTTCCATGTTAACTGTCTTTACTTAGCTTTAATGTGCAAAGTAATGAAATACTAAATTTAAAACCTAATAAAAATTTGAAATTACGTATTTCCTCCTAAATTCATTATTATTAGATTGTTAAATTGAGATATCATGGGACTGCTTTGGGGAAGGTGGTTGTCCTAACTTTAATTTGAGGGAACATCTTTTAGAACTTCTCAGTAAGATTTTTTTTTCTCCCACTCATTAAGCTATTACGATCATTCCTTGGTATCCACGGTGGATTGGTTTCAGGACACCCCTCACCCCGACCGAGACCAGAATCCGTGCATGTTCAAGTCCCTTATATGAAATGCTGTAGTATTCGCATATAACCTATGCATACCCTTCTGTAGACTTTAAGTCATCTCTAGATTACTTAAATATTTAATACAATCTAAATACAGTATAAAAAGTTGTTACACTGTATCGTTTAGGGATGAATAACAAGAAAAAAGTCTGTACATATTCAGTACAGATGCAGCCATTGGCCTAACTACATAGTACATGTCATCAGCAAAAAAGTCAGTAGCTTTTTTTTCCCAAATATTTTTGATCTCTGGTTGGTTGAACCTGCAGATGGGGAACTGGGTGTGGAGGGGCGACTGTTAAACGTGTGCTGTTCTAGGCTCTGGGGACACAGCTAGACAGAGTCCCACCCCTTTTTAGTGGGAAGGACAGACAAAATGCCAGGTAGGACCTGGAAAGGGAGGTTTTAAGCAGTGGAATGTCATGACGTTCTGAAGGACGCACTCCGGCTGCTCAGGGTTGAAGCAGGAAGCCACACGGGTGGTGCCTGGGATTTGTGTGAACGCAGTGGAGTCTGCGAAAGGCAGTCTGATTCTGAATTTAGTGTGAAAACAGATCCAGGACCTGGGGATAGGTTGATTATTGGAATCTAGAGGCTGAGCAGACTTGAGAATGATGTCTTTGGATTTGGTCCGATCCACCAGGAGAGCAGCGGTACCACTTCCTGAGAAGGAGCAGATCGGTGATGTCACATAAGACATATGAGGGCTGAGAGGCCTCTGAAGGAGTCCAGGGAAGGGTGTCTGGTCAGCAGGAGGACAGGTGACTCTGGAGATGGAGGGGTTCGGGCCAGAGAAATGTATCTGAGCAATGGTTTCCCAAGCCCTGAGGTGGGTAGAATCACCTGGGAATGAGTGTCACATTGACAAAGGACAACGACTGAGCCCTGGGGCGTGCCAGAACTTACAGATCACAAGAGGGGACAGTCCAGTAAAGCACCCTGAGAAAGGAGGACAGCCGGGAGACAGGTGGGGCAGGGATGGGCCCGCTGCTTGATTATACTGGCGAGACTTGAACCGGTGACCATGCTTGTGGCAGAGGTGGTCAGCGATCGCCCCATGGGGGCAAGGGGTTTGCTGGAGAGGGTAGGAGGCCAGGAGGCGGGCCAGCCAGAGCACCCCAGGCGTTTCAGTTTATCTGGGAAGAGGAGGGAAGTGGGGTGGTAGCGGGGCTGGAGTGGAGCACTGGAGGCTCCACGGGTTCTTTGTTGGGTTTGCCTGAGAGGTGGTTGAGCATTAGAGCAGAGAGGGATGGGCTCGCCATGACACTGAGCCTAGGAAGGTGCAGGCAAGGATGACTAACCCGTAGTCACAGCCGGTGATGTGTAAGGACACAGGCAGACAGAGGATTTGTGGGAGTTAAGGAGCGCCCTCGGGCTGGAGAGAGGTGGGGTTGGAGGGAGGTGGGACTGGGACACGGGGTACCTGGGGGCTTCGGCTATGATGTTGATGTTGTATCTCATCAGCAGGTGCTGGGTAGGTGGCCATTTATGCCGTTCATTTATTCTTCCATTCAAATTTTTGTTTAAAAATATCACAGCTTTTTCCCCCAACTCATCCTATTAAACATAAGTGACTATTAAAGCGTCATCATAAAGCTGTGTACTTGTTGAGTTTTCACATCGTATTGAAATTAATTCATCGTTCTCAGTGTCCCGTGAAAAGCTGGATAAAGCCCTCATGGCAGTTTATGTTGGACCTGAGGACACTTGTGAGTAACCCCTTTAAAGGGCTGTCATTCACGGAATGACCCATTCAAGAGGCCGGTCCAGGTTGCTCTTCTGTTCTTAGCCTAGCACTTTGCTGCCATCTAGTGTCACAGATTTTTCTTTCTGGGGTTTTCGGGGAGGATCTGAGACACTTAAAAACTTGGATAAAGGAAACTTTATTTTTCAGAATAAATTGCTGTTCTTAATTGTGTGTGTGTGTGTGTGTGTGTGTGTTTAATCGTAGACCAAAGCAATAATCTTTGTCTACTCACTAAGCACCATTAAAGCATAAATAAACCAGATGTCTATGTACAGGTTTGTCTCTTTTGGATAGAATGAATCACTATTTAGTACTTATTTAATATACATGTTTTTACTGTAATTAAGGATTTTTTGTGCTGTTTTCTTTTTAAATGGTGCTACGAGGAGAGTTCTGAGGATCTTTCTAGAACAGAGAACTAACCCCACCTCCCACACAGTCCATCACCAGTCTCGTTCCTGAGAAACGGCGCTCAGGCTCCTGGGTAGGTGAAGGCAGCGCCTCACCCCAGGTCCGACTGTTGACGTCATCTCCCCAGTGGGGCTGGGGGAGGCTTTATTTTTTTGCCAAACTAGAAACATTAGGAGTAGTAACATTAATAAGCAAAATCTTGTTTATCACATTTTATCTTCTAGTGAAATTAAGAGAGTAGAATCAGTTACAGAGAGAAGATATTTTAAGAACAGTGAATGGTAATGAGTAAACTTTAGATAACCTTGAAAATGAACTACACTTCATTGGGCGTTGTCCGCCTTCATGGCCAGAGTCACTTGTGTGGTGGTCACTGTTTGCCAGCAGCTTCCGTTTGTTTGAGAGTTGGCCAGATACAGCACAGCCTAATCCTACTTTTGTGTAAGGTAATTGGATGGATATTTCAGGAAAGGGGTTAGACAGATGAAGTTTCCATTTCATTGGTAACGTAAATAAAGTTAAGCTCTTTGTTTTCATATTTAGTTTCCATATGATCTACCTTATAAAAATCCCATAGGCCTGGAGTTTTTCGCTGGGGTTTTTATGGATTAATTTAATTGTCGTCCAAATCTGCCTTTATTCCCACCACTCCCGTGCCGGATGGAGCTTAGGTGGCCTGGGCGAAGGTGGGGAGGGCCATGTATTTTTAAAAGGAAGAAAGGTGTCCATTTCTGCAGAGCAGCTTGTAATTGCACTTGGAACAAATCAAAAAAGAGCACTGTGTTTGGGAAGAAATAAAGCGTGGTGAGCGGACAGACCGTGGGTACTGAGGTAGCGCCCGCCTCTCTGCCCAGCAGTCCCATGAGTTGGGGGGCTTCTGCCCTCCTCGCGATCCACTCGAAGGTAATTATTATTTGTTCGTTCTTGTAAAATGAGTCGATGAGATCTGCAGTCCTGACTTACTTCACTCGTGAGTAGGACTTTCTTGACGAGTTAGCAAACTAGACAGCAGAGTGCAGCCCTGCCATTTCATTAGCTCTGGCAAATTTCTTAACCCCTTGAGGCCTCGGTTCCACATCTGGAAAGTGTTCCAAGTTATAAGAATTATTTGAGGTCATGAGTGGAAAGACTCCATGAGTGGAAAGACTCGTAGCACAGTGCTTGGCACACTGCTCAAAACTCAAATAGTGCTGTTATTGGTGCGAACATTTTCATTCATACGGAGATCATTGAAGCTGGGAATGAAGACAGATTTAGATTCTTAGAATGGACCTAGAAGTTACGTTAGAATGTACTTAGTATTATTAAATGTGGGCAAATGTTTCCAAAAGGATGTTGTGTTCTAGAGCTTTCTTCTGGGAGGAATTTGATAAATGTGCTGTCTTTGGTAACAGTTATCAGAAGTGTATCCTTTGGTTGGTCAAGGAAAACTTTCTTCCTCGGGAGTCTTTCCTTGACTCACGTATTAAGGAAACAGAAAGCTGTTGGCTTGCTGTCTAAATGTTATTAACTGATTATATAAAGCTTTCATTTGGAATTAAGTCACATCAGTAAATATTTAATCATGTGGTAAGAGAATGTGGAAGATTTATTTCCTCAAAGGTGTATTCTCCAAAACAGATATGCTGTAAACCTCCCAAACAGTCCTGAGTAGGTCATGAACTAGCCACGGGGTGACCCAGGGGCGCCGTGTGGGAGCGCCCCGGTGCCCCGCGTGGGAGCGCCCCGGGGCCCCGCGTTTAAGCGCGTGTGCCGGGCGTCTGGATGCGAATTTGTCCATTTTCCTGCCCGCGCTGCTGTCCTTCGAACAGTCTTATTAACTTTGTAAATTTTTCTGGAGGGACCGGAATGTTCTCTCTCACAGTGGTCTCTGGGCCACACGGGGCCCTGGGGAAGCTGGCAGACACCCGAGGCTGTTGGTGCCAGCACTGAACGCCCTTTCCCCTCCTTTTTGACCTGGTTTCCTTTTGTTCCCTCCTCTGTCGCCCGTGAGTGCGGTGGCGAGGGTCCTCTCTGGATCTCTTGCCGCGCGTCTGGAACCGCTAGAGGCGTGTGAGCAGCGCCATGTCTTTCACTCTCCATATCATCACCTCTATCTCTCAGTTATCTGGAAATTTCTGTACTTCTACACTTAGTTTAAATTGTGCATCATTACAATATTTCCTTTTTTTCTTTTTAAATTTTTATTGTACAAGCATTTATATAACAAAAGTAAACTAATGTTTAATTTTGTTGAAATGGACCTAAAAGATGAATGGTGTTTTCTGTACCTTTGAAATATTTGATTGGAATGACTCTTTGTCATTTGGAAGTTGTTTAGAGTGAGACTCCTTATTAAGCTCAAATCTAAGTGATTCTTAATAATCTTAGTAACTGATGCCCGTTGAGGCATGTGCTTAGTTGCCACGTGCTTCGTTCACGCATCTCCTTTTGAAAGCACACTGGACGGATTTTTGCAGGGCGACCTGAAGGCTTACCTGCGCAGCGAGCAGGAGCATCTGAGGGGGGACGCGCAGACCATGCTGCTGCAGAGGATGGCGTGCGAGATCGCGGCGGGGCTGGCCGCCATGCACAAGCTGCACTTCCTGCACAGGTGGGTCCGCCTGCTCGCGGGCGCCTCGGGGACGGGGTGCACCTTGTGAAAGGGTCTGTGGGAGCTTCGGGAGGGCAGGCCGGAGAGTCGGCGCCCGGGTCGTCACGCAGATCCTGGCCTGTACTCCCCGTGTCAGAGTGAGGGTTGAGTTGGGGTTCATGTAAACCACTACCGGGAAATAGAATGTCTCAATGCAGCCCGAGGTTTGGAAATCATTTCCAGAACTTCGAAGAATGTAAACAGCTGTATATCACTCAGTGCTGAGAATGAACAGCCCCAGTTTGCCTCCTGACACCTCTTGTGTGCTTCATGTCAGCCCTAGGCTCTGATTATAATTGCTAGGTCTCACAGCGTGTCCCATGTCACGTTCCTGGTTGAGGAAGAGAGGACCTGATAGGCTGACATTTTTTGTGTAAGGTCATAGTGTGAGTTTCTGGCCAGCATCCGAGAGCCTGCCCGCAGCCGGGTTGGGGGAGGTCAGGGTTGGTGCAAGCAGCCCAGGAGCTGGTAAACACATTTCCGTGGAAGCCTTTCTGGTCTTGTTTGAACAGCCGTAGTTCTTAGGAGCATGTAGTCGTATTTTGTTCAGACCATTGATGTAATTTTCATAATCAAAACAACAAAAGGTTTTGAAATCCTGTCTGAGATGATAGTTCTGTGAACCCAAAAGAAGATTTCTGCTTGCCCTCCCACCTTTTTGAGCTCCAATTTATGTTTAAAATGTTTAAAATTAGTTCTCTAAGTCTCTCAGGAAACCAGGCAGTGTCTCTTTAGTTGATTTTAATTAAATTATTTAACTCTTAACAATCCAAAGACCTGAAAAGGAACACCTGTGTATGTTGATGTGCAGGAATGTCCATGAAGTATATTTTTTAAAAAGCAGGTTGCACAGGAATACGTTTCTAGAATGACTCCATCTTTCTTAAATAAGAAAATACTTGGTTGTATTTGTAGAGAGGGCGTGTGCGCGCGTGTGAGCAGACGGGGGAAAGCACCTATCACATTCTCAACGTCGCCTCAGAGTGGGGATGTGAGTAACGTTTTTCTTACACATCCATATCTTGTTTGACTTGCATAATGAGCAAATCATTCGGAAAAAGTGCTTTTTTAAAAGACCCAAAAGAATATGGGCTTCTTCAGGCCCAGGATAGAATCCCTCACACGAAACTTCAAAATAGATCTGTTTTTTTTTTTTTTTTTTTAATAGAGATACCTTACATTTCATTTTTAATATCCTATAACAGGTAGTACACAACATATTTGTATTGTTTATCTTTTGTAAAACACAGATTGTTACCTACTACTTGGCTTAGGAATTTTTAGATTTTGGAGAATGGGTGCATTGAGAAAGAATATCATATCACAGTCAGCAACAGAAAATTGTCAAAGATCTAGAAATCGTGTTTAAAGCCCAAGTATGTTTTGACTATTGTATTTTAAAAATTGGCAAAGACGTCAGAGGAAATGTTATTTTTCCTGTGAGTTTCTTCAGGAAAGTTTTACTTTATTTAGAATCTGTGAACTTTAGAACAGATAAAGATGATAAATTGAATCACATGGTTTAGATTTTATTCAGGAACAAACAACTCAGGGTAAAGAAAAATTTTGAAATCATTAACAGCTGTCTCATTTTCTTTTAAAAAATAACCATATTTCATGTAAAATTTCTATTTGGGGCTAAATTTTGTGCTTTAAGTTATTTTTTGTTGGTAGCACATTGTATAGCATATTTTTAAATTGGAATTTAGAGTATTTATTGGCTGACTCAAAGTCAGACTTTCTGTGTTGGTCGAAAATAGAATGGCCCACATGTCCAACTAAATGCTGTTAACTGCATTTGGAAGCTGATCGAATAAAGCACTCCCAATTAAATTTGATTTTGACTTATTGTTTAAGAAGAGACTTCTGCCTGGATCGTAGGTAGCCTGCATTTCTAAAGTCGAACACCTGACATTCGGGAAGGCCATGTAAACAGCAGAAGCTGCCAGTGCGATACGCTCCACACTGGCTGGCCGAGAGCCTGGGACTTCCTGTCCCCTGCCTGTCAGTCTTCCTGAGAAGCTCCGTTGAGACGCCACCAGGTCACTGCAATGAGCTAAGTGCAGAGCAGTTCCAGCGGGAGGCATGGGCCTCTCCATGGTTCATGTTACTGGAGACCTATGTGACAGTGGCCTTGAGGGGTACCCAGGTGACAGGGAGTGGGAGAGAGAAGGAAAGGGGGTTTAGGGAAATATCAGATAGTCTAGTTTGACTGCTAAAGAGGCGCAAAGGGAAGTCGTGGAAGATAAGAATAGAGAGGCGCCTGAAGCCAAATTACAGGGGCCTTGGGTGCCACGATGAGGCCTTTGGACTTTGTTTTGTCGGCAAAGGAGTGACGTACCCAGAGCTCTGCGCATGCGTGCGTGTGCTTACGTCACCTCCGCAGTGCCCCGTAGGGCGGGTGGGAAAGACGACGCCACTGTCAAGAAGGCCGAGTAGGAATTTACACGGGGTGGCTGCCCGTGCGTGTTTCCCGTTTCCTCTTGCACATGGGGAATTTGCTGAATCCAAGCAGGGGCCGATCCTCTTCACCTTTGTGTCCCCCGTGATGTATTTCACGTAGACGTGAGGAGAGGCAGCAGGTGAAAGGGACCAATTTAAATGTCTTGTAAACCCAGGAAGCAGTGGAAGGCTTTCATGGGTCAGGTGGCTAAACTGGAAAGATAACTAAAGAGCTTTCACTTAAAAGTCACCAGGTCCAGAGGATTCATGGTTGACTTCTGTCTAACCTTTAGAGAACAGATGACATCGGTGGATTAAAACTATTTCTGACCTAAAGAAGATTGAATTTTTTATAGCTCATGAATCCAGTGTAACTTCAATGGCAAAAGATGGCATGAAATAGAAAATTATTGATGATTCGCATTAAGGAAGCACAGCTAATTTCACCCAGCAATATGTGAAAAAAAAAAACAGTCATCGGAAAAGAAGAGAACACCCTTCTTTACTGGTGACACGATCTTGTATATCAAGAAAACCCAAAATACTGGTTTCTTTAAAAAATAAAATTAATAAGAATGTTTATTGCGGCTTGCTATAAGATAAATACACTGAAGTCAGTACAGTTTCTCCCTGTACTAAGTATAATAACCTAGAAATGAAGGTGAAGAAAACCATTCTGTTCTCAACAATGCCACAATAATAAATCATTTGGGAATAAATTATGTGAGAAAGGCACAGGACTACATGAAGATATGAAATTTTAGGTGAGCAAATGGAAAGATGTACTGTGTTTTATGATGGGAAGACAACACAAAAATGTCAATTAATTGAAAATTAATAAATAATACAATTCCAATTAGAATCCTCACAGGATTTGGGGGCGGGGTGGGTAGGTGAAATTCTCTTTAGCTACACAGAGAAGAATAAATGTCTGAAATGTCTAGAAGAGCCATTTAAGTATGAATCGTTGGGGCAGTAAAGGAAACTCGCTTTACCAGATATCAGAGTACACAATAAGCCACTGTAATAAAAATCAATATAGTTTTGGCAGAGAAACAGATCAATGGACAGGACACAGTACAAAGAGAAAGTTAATCTCTGACACAAGTGGCATTTCAAATCAATGAGAAAGGATGGCTTATTTATTAAATGCTGGCACGGTTAATTACCTATTTGGGAAAATAAGTGGACCCTACATCATCCTGTACGTAAAAGTAAAGATAAAAGAATTAAATGTATTATTGGTATAATACCAGAAGACTGTATGTGTAACCCAGGGATATGAGGCCTCCTTAATTAAGATAAATCTAGGGGTTGTAAAGTAAAAGATGGATGTGGTTGAATGTTATATAAAAATTAAATACTTCATATAGCAACAGATATCACAAAGTCACTAAACAGAGTCACGAAGATGAATCTGCAATACAGAAGGCCAACATGTATCACATACAGAGTTCTTACAAACTGACAAGAAAATGATGACCTAGTAGAAAATAGGCAAAGATATAAACAGGCAAATTTGAAAAGATATTCAAATTCAAAAGTAGGTAGAGACATGCAAATTAAAGTAACCGAAACTCAAAAATTAAAGGAATCGCTACATCTGTTGTTAGTAGGGATATGGGAGAGGAAGGTGTTGTCATATGTTGCATATGTGTTATATGTTGCATATACATTATAAATATTTTAAAAGCTATTGTGCAATAACTATATAATTAGATGTATACATTCCCTTTAACAGCATTTCTAGACTCAATCCCACAGGAAATAGAAGCACGGGAACTTGACAGAAATATCTAACACACATTAGAAATGCCCACTGCAGCATTGTCTGAAGTGGTGGCAAAAAATAAAAGAGACGAAGGTAACGTAACGGTCATGGGGGACTAGAGGTAGTGCATCTGCGCTGTGCACATGACACGCAGCTGTGAGGGAAGGCTCAGGGCCGCCACGCTGGTCGAGTGGGGGGGTTTCCACGCGAATAAGAAGTAAAGATGCAGATAGAGGCCTAATGCTGCATGTTTGAAAGGCAAATGCTCCCTAATCTCCTTTTTTGTGTGTATAAGTATGGAAAAATATATAGAAAGATGATACCTCCCAGTTCGTTAACACGCGTTAAAAGACGGTGCTTCAGGAAGACTCAGAAAAGACATAGCATTTATATAACCCAGTTTATTCAAAATGTGTGTGTGTGCCTAAGAGGATCAGGAAGGACAAGCTCCCGACTTGTGGGCCATCTGCGTTGTGTGTCGGGAGAGAAGCAGGCTGCAGGCTGGGCGTGAGCCAAGTAGAGAGAAGAAAAAGGAAGGTGTCTTCTCATGGCAGGCCACCTTGTTTTGGGCTTATGACCCTTGGTTTAAAATCGTTAGTGGTATGTAAAGTATAAACTGTTCCATTTCTCTAGATGCCCTTAGGCCCCACGTGAGGATTAATGTCTTGGGATCCAGTGAAAATGCTAGCTGTGTGTTAAGACCAGCTGATTTGCCACTTGTGAAAATGGCACACACGAAACACGCTGGCCATCCTTGATTGTGACCTGAGGTGGCCTCCTAGTCCAGGCTTGGGTTCTGGGGGGTCGTCTGGTAGGTATTTCGGCCCCACCCCAGGTCTACTGCACCTTCCTGAGCCCCGCAAGTGTTTCTGATGTACACGCGAGCACTAGAACCGGACCCCTGGGCTGTCCACTGTCCGACACCCCAGAAGCACTTCCTTACAGGCTTTGTCCAGTTTTACAGCTGTTCCCAGCGGGAAGATAAGCCAGAACCGGAAATTGAGCGCCACACAGGCCTGACTGTCCAACAGTAAATGTCGTGCCGCTCAGCCAGTCAGGACTGACCCAGTACGTCGGGGCGACAGCTCTCAAACCCCATATGAAGGCCCTCTCCCTTTAACCTTCCGCTGGTACCTGTTTGCGCTCTACATCCCATCTTTGAGTCATCAGTGGCGTCGTCTCTCCAGAACCCACGGAGTGAATTTTTCTTTTCTCGAACCTTCGTGGCTGACAAAGGCAGAATGCTGAGTGAGCAGAGCGAGACTTCGGGGTCAGAGTCATTCGTTCCCTGCACATCAGCGTCCCCAGTTTTAGCCACGTTGCTTAATCCTGAGCCTGGCTGTGTCTTCTGTGAAATACGGATCACCTTTACTCACGTCACCCAAGATAGTGTCTGCTGAGCCCTAGAAGAATATTCAGTAACTTCCCGTTATTTTGCTTGCCATTTGTTACCTTTTTTTTTTTTTTTAATCAGAAATTCAGCTTATTTGGGAAAGCATATAAGTAGGTAACAGATAGAGATGTGGATGGTTTTGAAAATGACTGCAGTCACTCTGAGCTGTCCATCAGAGACAGCCCTCTGCAGATGGGCCAGCGCTCTTCTAGTGAGTCGAGCACTGGTGATGGTGCTTCCTCGGGAGTCGGGAGGGGGAGCTCTCTAGAACCGTGGACTCCCACTTTCCGTGTCCATCGGCCCCACTCAGGCGGCCGACCCGCGTGCAGTCCCGGACAGCCGAGGCGACAGCAACTGCTGCCAGAACCTTGGGAGAGCCTTTCAGGGCCGGGTTGTTTGGCAGCCTCCCCACTAGACCTGTTTTTCAACTTGAAGGAAAAATATACTGGGTATGTTTGTATTTCCTGACCAAAACCAGCCATTGACGTCAACAGGTACCTCTCTTATTAAGAAGTTACACCTTTGTGTTTTTCTCTTCTTTAGCTTTGTGTGTTTGCGGCCTCAGAACATTTATCTTTACCGATTTTGAATCAAGTTATGTCATCATCTTGAATCTGGAGAGCACTTGAACGTTTTGAAAACATCTCATATGTATTTTTATTTTATCCTTATAAAAATCTGTGAATTAGCGCTACAGGTACAGTCCTGTTATTTCCGTGAAGTAACTGAGGCTCCAGTATGTTAGGTGAGCTGCCCGGAGTTGCACAGACTATTCCCAGGTCTTTGGAGTGTGCTGACTGGGGCGTTCGGAGTGGACACAGGGAGCAGGTTTAGAAGAAATTCCTCCAGCCGTGCTGCTCTTTTCTTCTGCATTGCGTCTGCTTTTCAGTAACGAGAAGCATTCCTCCTTCCCCTGAGAGTAGCAGTTGCGTCCTATGAGTTTTATAATGCCTTTCAAGTATGAGCCAAAGGCCTTTTGCATCTACCTTTCCATCTTCTATCTAACATTCACATTTGACATCTAAGGACCTGCAGTGAACGTGCGAGGAGAGATGAGCAGAGGGAGGAAGCAAGCAGCCCAGGCGTTGCTCGGATGGCCGGAGTACAAGGTGCCAAGTGCCCCGAAGTGCTCTGGCCAGCCTCAGGCCTGAGGTGACACTCATGCCCCTGGTGGAATGGCTGGCACCCAGCTTTTAGTTCTGGTCTTAGGAGGGCGATGCGGGGAAGGTCGAGAAGGGTCTGCTTCTAGGGACTCCAGGGATGCTCGTTAGTGATGCTCAGGAACCGCCTGTCGGCCCAGCCCTGCACACTGCCCACTCACAGCTGTCGGTCCAGCAGATAGGGCGCTCCTTAAAGCCCCTTCGTTTTTCTGCCCTCCTAGGGTACACCTCTTCTTCCTCCCCCATTTTTCCCTTCGTTCCAGGAAACGGGGACCATTTCTCTTAGGATTGGGAGTTTTTCTGTCGTTTGTAGCAGCGGAGTCAGGGGTATACTGAGGTCTCTCCCAGGCACGTCCGCGGGCCTGAAGGCTTCTGGATGGAGTGCGTGAAAATCTCCACCTGTAAACAGAATAGAATGTGTGGCGAGACGTCGACTATAACTAACTGCAGATTCAGACCAGCACGTGTTTATTTGAGGACCAGCCACGCGCGTGGTGTGTGCTGTGATTGTGACTGTGTCGGTGATGTTACCGACAGCCAGTCAGAAGATGAAAACACTACTGACAAGGATCTTGCCAGCTCTGTGACCTGAACAGGCTTACTTCAGTTCTCCGTGCCTCAGTTTCCTTATCTATAATATAAATGGGGGAAATAATAATACCCACCTCAGAGCTTTGTTGTGAGGATGAAACGAGCTCACTCAGGTGAAGCGCTTAGAGAAACGCCTTGAGTAAAGTGCTTTGTAAACATTAGCCACTATTATATAACTGAGTCGAGATTGTTATGTGCCGGACTGTCATCGAATTATGGCGTTATTAGCTGTCGCTGTTGTCAGTCTCGTTATCATTACATTTCAGACATGTCAGCTTTGGACATTAACATCTTTGAAAATAAGAATTTAAGCGTTAGTTTAAGCTTTTGGTCTTCTACAATCATATAAAGACAAACATTTTAAGTTTTGGACTATAGAAATTCAGTTTCTGATAACTTTTATTTATGATTTCAAACAATCAATTAGGTGTCTTTTTCTATATTAATTTAGTGGCCTTTTTTATTCATGTGCCAGTTGATGATTTAGAAGATTCTAAGAGCTAAACCCCAAATCCAAAAAGTCGACTCTGTTGTCTATGTGAGAACTTCCTTTAGAAAAAGTAATTTTTTTCTTTTCAAATTATGTTTTTGAAAACCAACTTGTTCTCAAATATATAAGTAAATTGTTTTAAGTAAGCCTCAAAAGTAATATCTTTACCTCCCCTGTGGAGAGGCGGAGTGTGGGAGAGACGAGAGTAATTTGAAAAGGGCCTCCTTACAATGTTAATAATGTAAATTATTTGGGTGGGGGGGCTCGAAGTTGTAACTATTAATCCTTACTTGAAATAAGTAGACTAGTAATGTTTAACAGTTAAAATAAGTAGAACACTAGTAATGTTTACAAAGCACTGTCACTGAAGTAATACAAAGTATTGTAAAGAAAATGTTCAGACAAAGTAGACAATAGTATTTTAGAACTCTTTCTCGATAACTGTTAAAATATTAGGAAACGAGCCTTAAATCTGGGATTAACGTGGAGCAGGGTACCGTTCTGGTCAGTATTTAACCTTAGCAGTTGTAGTTATTTGCAAAACATCTATCTGATCATCTCCATTGTTTAAGTAATGAAGAATATGACATGTAACCTTTTTCTGTAAAGAAAGAATTTTAAAACATTGCTTATTAAGCAGGGAGCTCAGAGCCACTGCCCTGAGAAAGCCTTTCCCTCCAGCAGTTCCCGGTCGCACTGTCCTGAGTGTGGGTCTTCCTCGTTCTCACGCTCACTTCGCTTTCTGTTTCCAGCGACCTGGCCCTGCGGAATTGTTTCCTCACCTCGGACTTAAACGTGAAGGTGGGAGACTATGGAATCGGATTCAGCAGGTACAAGGTAAGCCGCAGGTTTAGAGCCTCCTCCTTAATCTGACACAATTCCATGGTCACGACATGGTGACATCACCGAGTGCCGCTCCGTTTTTGGAAGGGAGCGGGAAGAGTCCGGTGGTGGTGGAGAGGAGCGTTGTCCCAGCCAGGCTGGTGGTGCTGTTGGTGTCTGGTGTGTGGTTCGTCCACATCAGTGGCTTTGTGCCCGAGATTTTGTGACAGCTTTTCAAATGTTTTTGTTTAAAATGACCTATACTCAGTGTGTAATTGATATGGTGTGATGGTGCATAGGAAATTTTAGTAGGCACACGGGCAATATAATCATCCCAACTTGTATAATAAAATATATATGACATAAATAGTTCTGTTATGTGTTCAGTAAAATTTTGACTCGAATTCAATAATCTTGGTATTTCAGTTTTTTGACTTTGTCATAAATATATGCCTCCCCCAAATAAGAAGTAGATGGGTGATGTGTGTGTGGTTGGGGGGGGGCACCCAGCTGAAGGAGGTAGCCTGATGCAGGGCAAAGAGTGCGATTGTCCCGGCTGTGCACTGTCAGGGGACCTTGGCTATGCCCCTTGACCTCCGTTTTCTAAGCAACAATGTGAGGATATCCGTTCTGTCTTACGGGTTTTGCGTGACGACCAAAGAGGTCATATTTTCACAGCTCTCTGTAACCGAAAAATATTATGCAAATATCAGTTGGCCATTTGTCTACATAGTAGATCTAGGATCTTGCGTGCTTGCTGTTTACCAAGCACTCTGAGGATGTCGCCTGCATCAGCTCGTTTAATGCTCCTCATGAAAGGAGACAGTTACTGCCTCACTCCCATTTTACAGAGAAGTAGAAAGGCCCAGCATACTCGTTTCCTCCCCAGATTCACAGAGCTGGTTAAATGGTCAAATGTGGACTTAGAACCCAGGCTGGCAGATTCTGGAGCCTGCACCCTCCCTCCCTGACAGTAGCACCCCCTGTGCAGGGCATGAAGCGCAGCCGTTTCGCTTAGGGTCTGTGTTCTGCGCACCAGATCAGCGGTCTCTCCTTTTCCAGGAACAGTGGCCGAGCGAGTCTTTGTGGCTCAGAGGCCAGCTCACGAAGCCCAGGAGGCTTTAGAGAAACCCTCACCATCCTCTCCCCGAAGGTCTCTTCATGCCCACTTCTCTCTCTGATGTGTCCTTTGGGTCGAGTCTGTGTTTTCTGAGAATGACTTGGAATTAAATCACTGAGCTTACAAAAAGTATAATGGCATTCAGAATTCTGTATGCTTTCTCACAAAACAGGAGGATTATATTGAAACAGATGATAAAAAAGTTTTTCCTCTGCGATGGACTGCTCCAGAATTAGTAACCAGCTTTCAAGACAGGCTACTAACTGCAGATCAAACTAAGTACAGTAACATTTGGTATGTATCGATTTACCATTCTATTAGGCTTTTGTATAGCGAAGTCCTAACTTCCTTCTCCTTGGGTACTTTCTTAAAGGGAAGTAACCAAATAAGATGTAGGAACATAAGAGCGCCTGCCCGATGGTGTGAAAAAGACAATTTATTGACCCCATGGCAGTAGTTACAATTCCAGTGATATAATTAACTTTCTGAATACTGCCTCTCTTACCCATTCTGCAGTAATAAGCTCCACAAAAGCTGGAACCAAGACTATTTTCTGTGTCTGCCACAGGGCCTGGCATATAATTCATGTTTAATAAATATTTGTCGAAGTAAATGAAAAAACAGAGATTTGGACTGTTGTATAATGCTATGATTTGTAGGTCAGTGAAATGGAAGTTGAAAAAAATGTGTCCAAGTCTTTGACTAACAATTTCTATTATAACTTTCTTAATTTATATCTCTATATATTTTTGTGCTATTGTCCTGCTTTTTCGAATTTTCTTTTTCTTCTCTTGCCTTTCCTTTTAAAACTGTTTTTTCCTTTTAGTTTGGGAGCTGTGTATTCTATTCCTATACCTTTGTTGGTTTTCTTAGATATTATAACATGTGTACATCACTTAGTCTAATATTTATTCATATCTTGGCCTTCTTTCTGTACAATGTAAGGATCTCAGAATGCTTTAACTTGGTTTAACTATACAAAACAAACACATAACTGTTATATTATTGGGTATTTTATTTTTTCCTTTAACCATATACAGCTTTATTATTATTATTATTTTTTAGCATCAGTGTTTGCTTAGGTTTATCGAAGTAATCAAATCATTTTTTTTCCTTCTGGAAATCACTCACTCTCTTTTTGCCCATAGTATGGGACTTCAGAAGTCCCTTTGTTGAGGGTCTGCTGGGGACAGACGCTCAGTATCTTGTAGGTCCAAACATCCTTTTATTTTGTCCTCGTTCTTGAAATATATTTTTACTTGATGACAGTTATTTTCTCTCAGCATACTGAGGATATTCTGCTGTCTTCTGGCTTCCATTATTGCCATTGGGAAGTCGGCTCTAAGTCCGCCTAAGCTTTGCCGTCTTTTTTCGTTTGTTTTTTGGTAGTTTCACTGTGACGTATATGAATGTAGATTTCTTAATGTTTTCTGCTTGGGATTTATTTGGCTTCAATCTGTAGGTTGATGTCGTTCTCAGCCCTTAACCTTGAAATGCCACCTCTGCCCCTTTGCTCTCCTTTGGGAAGTCCTGTGAGACATGTGCTATGCCTTCTTGCTCTGTCTTCTCTGTCTTAATCTCTTTTCTATGTTTCATCTCTTTGACTCTCTGTGCCACACTCTAGATAGTTTTTCAGACTTGTGCTCCGGCCGCTAATTCTGTCTCTTTAAATCTTCTCTTCAGTTGTGTCTAATCTTCTATTACATCTATTAAGTTTTATAGCTCAGTTACTGATTTTTCAGTTAAAGGAGGTATGTTTGATTTTTTTAAAAACTGGCCCACTGTTTTTAATAATTAGGTAACGATCTGCATCGCATAGTTTCACTGTTCAGAGTCCTCGTGTATTTGACCTTGTTGCTTGATGGTGCCTTGTTTCCTTATGGACTTTTTTGTGGTGAGGATCTTGGAAATCTAGGATTGAGGAACATTCCTCCAGAAAGGATCTACACTTGCTTCTGTGTGGCACCTGGGTGTCCTGCCATGTAAGGGCACTATACTGCTCCAGAGCTTTACTCAGCTTGTGAATTTGGACTGCAAATCCATGTAAGGGCCAGCTCTGTGGTTATGACACATTAGAGACTACCACCCCCCCCACACACACACACACGCACTCTCACACTCAACATTCACACACATAAACACACACACGCTCACACACACTCACACTTATCTCTCATAGCACCTCCGTGCCAAGGCAGCTGGCCTTTCAGGCTCCTGAAGGGAAGGCAGGGCAAGTGTATTCCCACCGTGAGGAGGTCCGTCTGTGACCCCCCTCTTATCTTGGGCAAGCCTCATAAACCAAAAACAGAAGTCCAAGGTCTGTGCTTCAGTGGAAGCCCCAGGGCAGAAGTGGTCTTAGTGCTCTACTGAGTTCTCTAAATTCTGGGCCTTGTCCTGGTAATTCCCAGCTGCTTTGTCTGCTCTCTGATGCCTTTAAAGAAGATGGATGTTATGCTTCATCCATATTTTTACTATTCTTAGCTGTGGGATTGACCTGAGCCCACCCCTTGTTTCCGACAGTTTGAGAAGTCACTGGCGGCAGGTCTGGCAGCAGTGCCACCTTCTGCCAGAGGCAAGGGCCACACTGCCCTGTGCCAGGGGTGAACAAGAGGGACCTCTCAGAGTTTGGTGGAAGAGGGATAAGAGCTACAGGACATTTTTCCTCCCAGAAGAAGGAGGCTCAGAGGTTCTCAAGCAGGTGTGAGCCAGTGTCAGGCGAAGAGCTGAATAGACAGGCGCTGGGGAGCGGCTCAGATACAGATGGAGCTTCGCTCCCCTGCCCTCCACTCACCTCCTGCTGTGTGGCCCAGTTCCTGACAGGCCACAGACCAGTACCAGTCCGCAGCCCGGGGTTTGGGGACCCCTGTCCTAGGTCACACCTGCATCTACCAGCTGAGAGTCTTTGGGGATGGGTCCTGAATCCCAGCGTGTTTGTTGAAAGCTTCCCGATGACCCAGATGGTCAGCCAGTAAACAGGAGGCCGTACCCCACGGGAAGGCGGTAAATGGGGGAAAGGAAATGCAGGGACCACGGAGAGGAGGTGGAGAGTAAGTGTTCCTCCGACTGGAGCCGCAGAGGCCGTTTCCATGGGGACAGAGCACTGGGCATCAGTGAATGGGCCGCGTAGGGGGAAAGGGCATTGCTGCCTGTGGTGACAGCGCACACCTGGAGGCATCAGGCGGCCCCTTCCGATGCACAGACAGCTGGCGGGGAACCGGAGGGAAATCCCGGCTGAGAGCAGCACAGCCCAAACCGCTCAGGAATGACGACGGCAAAGAGGGGGGGTCCCGCGGCGAAGTCGTTCCTGTGGAGAGGCTTCTCAGGGGTTTTCTGACGTTTACTTCTACTGGGAATGGGATTTCTTTTCTGCCAAAAAACTTGGAATTCAGGATATTTCTCTTGTGTCTAACCATTTTGCTGAACTCTTAAATCATGCTCTTTCAAAAAATTGAGTTTTAACATCGAGAGTCATATTGGCCCCTCCCTGTAATGGTGCCTGTTACTTCTGTTTCATGCTTTCTTGCTCTGGCCAGAACTTCTGGAATAGTGTCCAGTGGTGAACAGGAGGAGGCATTCTTGTCATGGTCCTCATTTTAATGGAAACGTCTCTTTTTTAATCGTGTTTGAGAGAGATCTCTAATACCCTTTTCAGGGCATACCTTGCCCTTAAAGTTCCTAATGACTCTACAAATAAAAGTGTGGGTGTTGAAAATTCAGCATCTGAAGGGAGGAAGAAATAACCATTTCCTTTTTTCTGCAGGTCCCTGGGGGTGACACTTTGGGAACTTTTTGATAATGCTGCTCAGCCGTACTCCAACCTTTCCAACTTAGATGTTCTCAATCAGGTCGTTCGAGAGAGGGGCACGAAACTCCCCAAGCCCCAGCTGGAGCAGCCATATGCCGATAGATGGTTAGTAACTTCTGGTTTTGTTTTGCTGTCTTCAGAAGATGAGGAAATCCTGTGTCCATGGGTGTTAGTTATATGTTCCCCATTTTTAAACAATAAGTGTTATAAAAACCAATCATTTGTATGTTATCCTTGACCGATTTTAGAATTAACGTCTATTTTTAAAGTCAATGTTATTTTAGAAAAATGTATAGAACTAGCAGGAATTTATGTATTACAGTAAGGAAAAAAATGTGAAGTCTGAACTAATTAGAAAAGTCAACAGTAAGGGAGTTTGCTATTGTAGAATCGTTTTTAAATGAGGCTGTTTGTGAAAGTGGTATCTAATATGTAAGAAAAGAGGGCATAGAAATGATAATATTTAAATTGGCACCTGAAACTAATTCACATAATGTATGTTGACATTCACAAAACAAATTTACTTCTTACGAGTCTTCGGATCCGTTGTTGCTCCGTTTCCAGGTAGGATCAGGCTCACCTCCCTCGAGGCCTCTGTCTACATCCCTGTGTGCCCAGCTGGCAGTGCCTCTGAAGCGTGGCCCCCCTGCAAGTTGCTAGAACCATTTCACCTGGAGCAACTTGACCTACACGCCATACATGTAATACTGTGACGTCGTCCTTGCCGTTACGCTCAGAGCTACAGTCTGAGTGTTGGCCGTGCTCAGCCAGCTCTTGGGAGACCCAGCCTTGGCTGCCGCCTCGTTCGGGCATCGTCCTCTGCTCTCGTCCCTCCCCTTTCAGCTCCCTTTCTGTGCATTCTCGACTACGCAGAGGACCCGTGACTATTGTTTTAAGAGGCGAACCTGCGAAAACTGTTTCTAAGTTCAGTGGATAAGTCCCTGGGTAAATAACAGGGGAAGAGATGGCAAGGCAGAAGGGTTGCAGTGATACTGTGAAATGTCCTGAGAACACAAAGAATTAGTGGGCGAACCGCTCCTTTTCTTCCTTCCCTCTTTCGCCGTGATCCTTCCATGAATCGAATGCCTTCACGTGGTCAGCAGTGATTGAAGTGTAGAAACTTCTGGGGTGTTGAGTTGGCCTCAAGGTCCTTGTAAAGCCTTTTCTTATTTTAAAACACTTGATTATCAGTCCATTAATTACCTCTTCCGTGTCGCTCAGGTATGAAGTCTTACAGTTCTGCTGGCTGTCACCAGACAAGAGACCGGCGGCCGAAGACGTGCACAGACTGCTCACCTACCTGCGGATGCAGAGCCAGAGGGACTCGGAGGTGGACTTCGAACAGCAGTGGAACGCGCTCAAACCAAACACGCACAGCAGAGAGGCATCCAGCAGCGCCGCGTTCCCGATCCTCGACCATTTCCCCAGGGACCGGCTGGGTCGGGAAATGGAGGAGGTCCTCACCGTGACCGAGACCAGCCAGGGCCTGAGCTTCGAGTACGTCTGGGAGGCCGCAAAGCACGATCACTTCGACGAGCGCGGCCGGGCCCCCCCGGACGAGGCCTTGTCCTACACGAGCATCTTCTTTCCAGTGGAAGTGTTTGAGAGTACGCTTTCTGACCCCGGGCCCGGGAAGCAAGACGACAGTGGCCAGGATGTCCCCGTGAGGGTCCCCGGAGTGGTTCCCGTGTTCGATGCCCACAACCTTTCCGTTGGAAGCGACTATTACATCCAGTTAGAAGAAAAAAGTGGTAGCAACTTGGAGCTCGATTACCCACCCGCGCTGCTGACGACCGAAATGGAGAATCCAGAAAGGACAAGTGACGAGGCGCCTCAGTTTCTGACACTCAGGAATCTTGAATTTGAGGAGTCCAGTACAGACGAGGATTTCTTCCAAAGCAGTGCAGACCCCAAAGACCCCAGCATGCCTGAGGACGTGCACGTTGCCAGGAGCCCCGACAGCCCTTTCAACAGTATATTCAGTGACCTTGACAAGGCGGAGGATCTGCCCAGTCACCAAAAAATATTTGACATCTTGGAACTGAACGGCGTTCAAGCCGACTTGAAGCCAGCCACTTTAAGTTCGAGCCTGGATGACCCCAAAGAGTCAGGAATGACATGCCACTTTGACAAAGAAAAGCCCCGTAAGCTTTTTGACTGTGAGCCTCTTTGCTTATCAGAAAACCTTATGCACCAAGATAATCTTGATCCAGTGAGTGTTCAAGAATTATCAGAAAACTTTTTATTTCTTCAAGAGAAAAACTTACTAAAAGACTCATTGTCTAGCAGAGAGCATATAAATGATCTTCAAACAGAACTTAAAAATGCTGGTTTTACTGAAACTGTATTAGAAACTCCACGTAGAAACGTTTTAGATACTGAGCTTAAGTTTGCTGAAAATAAACCAGGCTTTTCTTTGTTGCAGGAAAACATAAGCGCGAAGGGTAAAGACACAGGTGTTGTACTCGAGGACCACACTTTGAGCACCTCGTTGCCACCTTCCCCGGAAGTGCAGGCGCCTCCTACCTCTCTCGAAACAGAAGAAACGCACCATAATGTACCTCCAGCTACGCCTCCGAAGCAGGGAAACGCCGTGGCCACGTGTCTGGACGTCAGCATCCACGGTGACTGTCTCCGCCCAGAATCAAATCGAGATGCTCTGACCATCCCAGCTGAAGTTCCCTCGACTGATGCCAAGACACCCGGCATTGGCCACGCGTCCCATGACTTGACGCACCGAAGCGAGGAGGCCTCGAGACTAACCCAGAGTGACTCGGCTCTTGTTGAGGACGTTTTTGCCAGTAAAGCGAGTAGAGAGAGTAGCCTTCCAGAATCGAGACAGAACTTACAGGATCAGCCACTTTCAGAAGACTGTCACGGGAATCGATTGCTGGAGAAAAACTCGGAAGCTGTGGGGACTTTGAATCAGCTGAACTGTAAAGAGGCTACGAAAGAGGTGGGCTCGGTGTCCACGCTTTCCTCGGACTCTACCAGTCAGGACAGCCTTTTAGAAGACAGCTTGTCGGCCCCCACCCCGGCGTCAGAACAGTCGGCGGAGACGCCAGACTCTCTGGATTCGGTGGACGTCCACGACGTGCTCTTGGGCTCTCTAGGCCCTCACACGCCCCAGAAACTCTTGCCCCCCGATAAGCCCGCGGACAGTGGCTACGAGACAGAGAACCTGGAGTCCCCTGAGTGGAGTCTGCACCCTGCTCCTGACGGCCCTGCAGCCTCCGACGCGGCCGCAGCAGGCGACAGTGGTCGTGGTGGGTTGCCGCCCAATCCCGCCATCGTCATCTCAGACGCTGCCGATGGCCATGGAGGTACCGAGGTGACCTCACAGACTTCTGCACCCGGTTCCCAGAGCTCGTACCGAGACTCTGCCTACTTCTCGGACAATGACTCCGAGCCCGATAAGAAGTCAGAGGGGGTCTCGGGATCCTCACCGTCAGCCTCGGCCTCGCCTCGGCCGGTCACCCCCGAGCAGAGTCCCGGCACCAAGGACAGTTGCCTGGAAAGCAAACATAGCCAGCCAGACCCAAGCTGTCCGCCCGCTTTGCAAAGTTCCAGCCTCCCGGACTCGAGAGAGACACGCGAGCCGGCCCTGGCCGACGTCGCCAGGGAGCTGTGTCCTCCCGAGGACGAGGAGGGGGCTGGCGGCCCCTCCCGCCTGCCGAACTCAGAGCCGAGCTGCTGCGGCGACGACCCCGAGGCGCAGGAGGAGCGCCCCTGCGCCATCGCGTCCACCGGGACCAACACCAACGAGCTCCTCGCCTTCGCCAGTTCCACCCTCCGCGCCGGCAGCCCGCCAGACCTGCTGGAGGACAGGGCTGTGCCCGGCCACGCGGAGGGCCCCAAGCTGAAGGAGCCCGACGTCGAAGGGAAGTACCTGGGCAAGCTCGGCGCGGCGGGCATGCTCGACCTGTGCGAAGATGGCATCGACGCGGACGAGGAAGACGAGAACAGCGACGACTCGGACGAGGACCTGCGGGCCTTCAACCTGCACAGCCTCAGCTCCGAGTCGGAGGACGAGACCGAGCACCCGGTGCCCGTGGTCCTCAGCAACGACGACGGGAGGCACCTGCGGAGCCTGCTGAAGCCCCCGGCCACAGGGGCCGTCGACCAGCTACCGGATGACTGGAAAAAGGAAAAGAAGGCGGTAACGTTCTTCGATGACGTCACAGTCTATCTCTTTGACCAGGTATCTGTCACTTCCAAACCGGCGCGTTAGGGGATCCCAAGCGTGGTGGGGAATTGGGCGTGCTGTCTCCCCGGTGCCCATTTTGAGGCCACAGGTTGCTTTGTGGCTACGTGAAAAAAGGGAATTCAGGGTTGGCTGCAGTTACAGTTGAGGAACGCGCAGAAATGTGGCCAGCGCCGGGAACGCCTGTTACGTTAATGGAAGGAGCCCTGGGCCCCTTCCCAGCCCTCCTGGCAAAGTCCTGCCCTTTGCAGACCACACCTTTATGTCTGACCGTTGGCAGTAGCACCCAGCACGCAGGGTCAGGCTGGAGCAGTCTCCGCTTGTGAGTGGCCCTGCCTATGGGGCAGTGACGGGGTTGGTGGCCCTCTTGCCTTCCTGCTGTGGACCAGGTGGCCTTCTGGGCACCACTCAGTGGGCTGGGACTTTGCCTTCTTTGGAGATGAAACGGCCTATAACTCAGACTTTTTTCCCTTAACGTTCTTTGTTGGCTAGTGTCCGTAGCCCTTGAATTTGCTCCTCGAACCAGCTGGATGTTCATAATCTAGATACGAGTCCTTTGTCAGATACATGGTTTGGAAATATTTCTCCCAGTCTGTAGGTTGTCTTTCACAGAGCCAGAGTTTTAAATTTTGATGATTTCCACTTTACTGATTTTTTAAATGGATCATGCTTTCGGTGTCATGTCTAAGAACCCTTCACCAAGCCCTGTATCCCAAATATTTTCTCTAAAAGTTTTATAGTGTTGTGTTTTCCGTTTAGATCTACTATACATTCTGAGTTAATTTTTTTTATAATAATTTTTGTATAAGGTTTAGGTTGGGGCTCATTGTTTCGTGTTTGGTCATACGTGCATTTCTTCTAGTACCATCCGTTGTCTCCTATCCATCGAATTACCTTTGCACCTTTGTCAAAAATTAATGACCATATTTGTATGAGTCTATTTCTTGATTTTTTGTTCTGTTCCATTGATCTGTATATTTACTCTTTTGCTAATACTTCACTCTCGCGATTAAATCTTAAATCAGGAAATATGATTTCTCTGTCATTTTTCTTCCTTTTCAAAATATTTTGGCTTTTGTAGTTCCTTCAATTTTCTATATAAATTTTAGAATCAGCTTGCCTATATGTACGAACAAATTCTACTGGGATTTTGATGGGAATTGCGTAACATCTGTAGCTCAGTTTGGGGAGAATTGACATTTTACCAGTTTAGTTCTCAGTGTTTTGTAGTTTTCATCATAGAGATCCTCTGCTTGTTTTGTTAGAATTGTACCTATCTAAGCATTTTATCGTTGAGAAGCTGTTGTAAAATGTAACTTAAAATTTTTGATTTTCATTTGTTCCTTGCCAGTATCTAGAAGCGCGATCGATTTTCGTCTGTCGATTGTGTCTTGGTGTACTCACTTACCAGTTCTGGGAGGGTTTTGTTTTTGGTTTTTCCACATTCCTTATATTTTTCTACACAATCAAATCGTCTGCAAAAAGGGATAGGTTTCTTTCTTCCTTTCCGATCTGTGTGCCTTTTATTTCTTTTTCTTACATCGTCGCACTAGCTTCCAGTACAGTGTTGAATGGGAGTGTTGAGATAGACACCCTGGCTTTGAACCCAATTTTAGGAGAAAAACAGTCAGTCTTGGACCATTGACTCTGATGTAGGTTTTTTGTAGATGTTATTTATCACATTAAGGTTCTTGTCTAATCTTAGTTTGAGAGAGTTTTTATCCTGAATGGATGTCAGATTTTGTCAGATGCGTTTTATGCATCAAGTGACAGGAACTTGTGGTTCCCCTGCGAATATGTGAATATGGTAGATTACGTTAATCAATTATCTAATATTGAGTCCGCCTCGCTTTCCTGGAATAAAGTCCACTTGGTTGTAATGTTTTATTCTTGCTGCTGGATTTGGTTTGCCGGTATGTTAAGGATTTTCGTGTATATGTCCATGAGGTATATTGGTCTGTAGTTTGGGGGGCTGTTTGTTTGCTTGTTTGGCTGATTGGGGTTTTTATTTGTTTGTTTTGGGCACTGTCTTTAGTTTTGCTGTCGAGGTAATGCTGGTCCCATAAAACAAGCTGGGAAGTATTTCCTCTTTCTGGAAGAGACTGTGTAGATTTATTTGAAGACCTGCTTTGGTTTCATGGACTATTTCTTTATTTCCTTTTCAGTTTTATTCATGTCTGCTTTATCTTTATCGTTTCCTTCCTTCTGCTCACTTTGCATTTATTCTGCTCTCCTTTTTCTAAACCGTTAAGGGAGATAGATGCTTAGGACTTGAGACCTTCTTTCTAATGTTAGCATTTAATGCTGTAAATTTCCCTCTATGTGCTATTTTAGCTGCATCCCACAGATTTCAATATGCTGCGTTTTCATTCGGTTCAAAATATTTTCTAATTTTCCTCGCAGCTTCTCCTTTGACCCGTAGATTATTTATAAATATATTCATTTTCAGGCCTTCTGTGGGTCGGAGTTCCCCTTTCAAAGCCTTTGCTGTCCTGTTTGCACGGAACACAGCCCGAAGTTCAAAGTGGGCACTGACACGGACAGAGAGGACTCCACGAGCCTTTTGGTTCTGATTCTAGAAGCAGCAGGAGGGGTGTCTTCTGGTACTCAGCGGGGGAGAAATTCTGTTTTTGTTGTTTTCTGTTCTGTCACGCCAAGCCCCGGGCAATCCAAGAGTGGCAGCAGCAGGGGTGGCAGGCACCTACGATCGTGAGGGAGGTGAGCGTCCTCTTACCCTGGGGGAGCCGGGATCCCACGAGAGTGAAGAGGGCCCCTGACGCCTCTTCCCCTAGGCCCCCCGCTGATAGCTGCAGAAAAGTGTGCACCGTTAGTTTGGTAACGAAAGTCCTAATTTTCTGACTGGAGGGCCAAAAAGGGAAGGCCCAAGACATGGGAAGATACCAGGGACACCACGGAGAGGGAGGAGCTGAGGAAGGCGACCCCATAAAGTTTAGGAGCTCCTGGCTTGCCTTCGAGCTGTGCATGGCGGATCTGGCCCTAAACAGCACACCAAAGCCTTGAGACCTGCGCTGTGGGGGAAACCACGGCCTCAAGGTGCAGTCTGGCCAGTGGGTGGTACGTGCGTGGGACAGGCCCAGGAGTCCGGGCCAGGAGCCGTGGGCAGGGGGTGGGGGGCGTAAGTTCACTGCTGGTTTGGTGTCTTTGGACCCTGGCATTCTTCCCCAAGCCGCCTGCTGCTGGTCACTTCTCAGAGGCCTCGCGTGGCTGCTTGGCGCTTTCTGCCCAGTCCTGAGAGCCGCGTTCGGTGGGAGGGACGGGGCTGCGTGTCCTTATCTCGCCTCTCCCAGGAACCCACCTGCCCTGCGGTGAGCATTTCACAGCCAAGCGGTCAGACGCACTCTCAGCCTGTGTGATACGCACGGCGTTGGGCTCCCGTGGGCAGACGCCGGCTGACACATTTGTTTGGTTTCTCAGGAGACCCCAACCAAAGAGCTGGGACACTGTGGAGGAGAAGCGCGTGGTCCCGAGCTGGGCAGCCCAGCACCGTCTCCAGGTCCGCCCTACCTGAGCAGGTGCATAAATTCCGAAAGTTCAACTGATGAAGAAGGTATTTCACTCTACTGACCGGTGTAAAAAGAAACTAAAAAAAATGCATTGTGAACAACAACGTTAACTTTTTGAGGATAACTTTACCTGTTGCTTTAAATGACGCCCTTATGACACATGGGGAGCGGCTCTGCCGTCTGTCGGGCCCAGGTCGGCGTCCGCTGATCTGCACCTGCATGTGTGTACCCTACTCTCTCTTCTCCGTCGTAAAACGATAAAGGGAGAATTTTTTATTTTGTACTTTTAGGTGGAGGCTTCGAGTGGGACGATGACTTCTCCCCAGACCCTTTCCTGTCAAAGATGACGGGCAACCTCCTGGGTTCCAGGCCCGCCCTACACACCTCGAAGTACTTCTCTCCGCCACCGCCGCCCCGCAGCGCGGAGCAGAGCTGGCCCCACGCGTCGCCCTACTCCCGCTTCTCCATCTCCCCCGCCAGCATCGCCAGCTTCTCCCTCACGCACCTGACTGACTCGGACATGGAGCAGGGAGGTGAGAGGGGGCGGTGCTGGAACCGAGGGGGGTCGGCCTGGGGGGGCCTTGCCCGCTGGACTTAGATGCCCCGTAATCTGAGGCTTTCCTGGTGTTTGCTGAGCGGATTATAAAAAGCTCTTCAGAAAGCTCTGCCGGCCTTGGCAGTGTGCTCCCGGGCCACGTCCTGCTCTTCCAGGCCCGTCACTCCACAGGCTCAGTGCTGCTTGCACGTGTCCCCTCCCTGCCCCCGTAGACTGGGTGGCCCGGGCGGAGGCAGCAGTGTGCACTGTGGCAGGGTGGCGCCCGGCCGGCAGGAGTTGCTGTGCGCCCCTCGTGCTGCCGGCCACCCCGCCCCCGTCTCCACCTCTTTGTCCCAGACAGAAGCGGCTCTTCAGAAAGCTCGTGTTGTAGAAGCACCTGGCCCTGGGGTCGAGCCCAGACACACCCTACCTTACCCCGGGGTGTTGATTTTGCCATTAGGTCTCGGTCTTCGTGAGATACCAGAGGCCTGGGTGCGAAGTCACGGGCAGGGCACATTTGAAGTCGTGTTATCTGAACGTGTGGATCGTTTTTCTTCCCCGTAACTAGATTGGAAGATAAATGTTAATGGGTACATTTTTTGATTTGAAGTTTGCAGATCAAATAATAACTAGGAAATATAAAGAGCTTTTATTTGTGTTTGTGCTGTGCTTAATTGTGCCAATTAGATAAATGCCCGTGACCTAACCATCTGTCAGAGGCGCAGATGTGTGGAGATCAGAGCTGATTTTCTCCTGCGCCCTGAGCGTTGACATTGAACCGGCGTGTGAGCCGAGCAGATGCGTGTGCGAGTTTGGCAAGCGCCGCTGCCGCAGGAAGCAGACGTGGGGCTTGGGCAGGTGGTGGGTGTCCACACTTGTAGTTTCTGTTCCTTTTTCTGCAGATCAGATGCTATCCGGACTATTTTTATTTCTTGACGCTCATTTAAAAAACCCAGCTTTGCTTGTTCTCTCCTGAATAGGAAGCAGTGAAGATGGAGAAAAAGATTAGGTGGATCCGCCGACGCTCTCAGACCCCAGGCTGCTTCCCCAGGGCGGCGGTCCTGTGCTGCCAGCCGAGCACCGCCATCCACTGGACCTCCGCCAGGATGGACAGGGAGAGAGACTCAGGAGGCCGAAAAGGAGCCGGCACCGTGCGGTACCCACGGCCGGAAGCCGGCGGGGGAGGCGTGCTCCCGCCAGCCCTGGCAGCCGGCGCCCGCGGCCGCTCCCACCTGCGGGAAGCACTGTCTCCGGTGGTCCGGGCGCCCTCCTCCGGGGGTGGGGGCTGTCGACCCCCGGTCGTTTCCAGTTCCCACGTGCCCTGTTGCCTGCGCCCACTCCTGCGCCCTGTCTGTGCACAGGGCCCCAGCGTGCACAGTGGGGACTGGCGCCAGTGAGCCAGATTTATTATTCTTAAAGAGATCACTAATTGCTTTCTGTAATTGCACTGTGGAGAAATGTTCTAGGAGTCCCTGATATTGTACAGAATCTTAAATTATTCAAGGAAAATAAGGCAGGTCAAGCTGGTTCCCACTAGTTTGATTGTTTTTTCTGTTTTATAGTTCGTTTGCTCTGCATGGTACTTGTAAAGCTTAAATACTTTGAGCATTTTGCTGTCATTAGAATTGTTGGAGCTGTACATATGGTACTCTTATGTAAATGATATACGATTCTGAATGTTAGTGTCTTATGTCATTACAGGAAATATTTTTGATGAGTCCAAAAAGACTGTTGTTGACTGACACCCATTTTTGTCTCTTCTCTGTGAACTGGTTTCAGAGGCGCTGAAAGGCCCTGCGCCCCTCCGCGTGACCCTGCCACCCCACCCCTTCATTTTTAAAACCCTTTTGGTAACAGTCAGCAGGCGGTGCGCCCCAGAATTCAGGTTGCAGTGAGTTCTGCGGGCTGCAGCGTGCAGCTCCCCTGGTCCCCTCTCCTGGGGCCGAGCGTGGCCCCAGCGGCACTCCTCCGAGCCCGCTCTTCTGCTTGATTTTCAGGAGCAGACTGCTGTGGCCGCGGTGTCCTTGGTACTCCTTCCTTCAGGAGGGCGGGGAGTGCTGGGGGAGGCACGGCCCCACGGCGGGCTCTGGCGGCAGAGACCCGTGTGAATTCATTCTGTTTGTAGAGCTCGCGTGTCGAGCTGTTAGTAATAACCTCAGAGCTGGATTTTCCCGAGATGCACTGCGAGTCACGAGTCACGTCGTGTCCAGGCGTGGCTGGTTGTGTAGCTGAGGAGATACCCTACATCCTGCCGCTGAGAGGAGGGACAAGGGTCGACGGCAGAGCCTCTGCAGCCGGCCGGTCCCCCTAGTCAGGGCCTCGGGCAGCCCCGCACGGACCTTCCCATTCTGCCGCCAGCACCGAGTTGTCCCCTTGCTCTGAAAGGGGCCGAACGAGGCCCGTGCAACCCCGTGACATTGGTGACAGCATTGTGCAGCCCTGCGTCCTGCTTTGACATCAGGACGTTTCCAGGGGCCAGAGCAGCACAGCACCAGGCCTGGCCTGCCCATCACGAAGCCACGAGGACCGGGTGGGGCCTCAGGTCTGCAGTCCCCGCAGGCCGGCCCTTTGCCCCAGGTGCTGACGCGCTTTCCCGACTCAGGTGTTTGTGACGCTGGGACAGCCCCAGGCCCAGGTCGGGGCTGCGCGGTGCAAGTGGCAGGGACGCGGGTCCTGGCTAGTTCCCCTCATAAATCGTGGCCTTTGTTATCGATTCGGGTTCACGCCACTGACTTTTGATACTAGCAATAACTTTCCAGAGCAAGAAAACCCAGAATGGAGGAGGGGCACCCTTCACCCTCCACGACGGAGCCCCGCCGGGGGGAGGTGCGCCCCGAGAAAAAGGTAACAGGGCGTTAGAAAGTGATTTTTGCCAAAGTCGTCACACTCTGAATTTCTTGCTCCATAGACTTCCGGAGCTTTCTGAATTTTTACATCTAACTACCAGCTCGAGTTAGAGAGAAACGAGGCAATTCTACCAGTGTTTTCAAATGATAGGTTTAATTAATTCCGATTTAAAGACTAAAATCAAGCAGATCCACAGAATATACTGTCGTCTTATACAGTAGGCCCAAGATAAATTTGATATTTTGGGGCTGACATTTTTCACTATGACTAAGGAGATTTTAATAACGTAATTCCCATTTTAAGTCTATATCGCTCTCATAATTAATTGCCAAAAAAAGCATTTTATGCGTTGAGTTGGGGGGGTCGGAGCGGTAGAGCTTACTGTGGGGTTGCATGGCAGGGGAGATTTTATATTTATAATAAATGTGAGTTAATGTGTTCATTTGAAATCTTAAGCAATACACAGGAAATAAATTATGTACATTAAAAATTTCAGCCCATTTTTGAAACGTCAGCATGTGCTTTGTTGATTCAGTTTTTTTTTTTTACTCAGTTGGTTACCAGTAGTGGGTTTTCAAACCGTACTTGCTCTAATAAGTTATGCAATGAAATAAATCATTGGGTTTGTAGTAATACCTGGCTCACAGTGGTATTTCCTGGCCTCCCTTGGAATCTATCAGGTTTTAATTCGTCTTACTTTGGTGGAGTTCATGTATTTTAAATCTTATAATAAAAAATAATCTAACCTTCATTTCCTTCCTAGCTAGATATTAATTTGTGTTATCAAATGACTGTCGTAAGTCAGAGAAATGTACAAAAAGCGCTCCCCAAAACCCTCTGAAACTTGGACGGTGCATCCGGGTGAGAAGCCATTCATCTTAAGGGTGAAGCAGCTCAGCGATACTGAATTGAAAACACATTCATTCTATTTTTAAATGTACAGACGATCGTTTCTAGAGAAATGGGTTTATCTAAGAAAAGTCTTTGTATGTCTTGCTGCCATAAAACGCCTTCCCAAACCTTTAAGTAATATTTTCCATAGGGTATTTGTAGGGGCGACGACCTGCTGCACGTCTGTCCTGAGCGCGCGAGTGTAAGGGAGGCAGCTCCTGGTTTAGCTCGACTCAGCCGGCCATCTGAAAATTCCAGAAGTGAACCACGGTCGCCTCCAGGTGTTGGGCTTCAGTTCCAGGGGCTTCAGGATGTTAGCCTTATGAGAAGTCGCCTTACAATAAGAATGGCCGTACAGAGGTGACTTCAAATTTAAAACTCGAAAACAATATTCCTTAGTAGTGATGGGGTTGGCTCAAGTTTTGACTATTAAAAAGGAAAATTCTCTTTAGTGTATAGGTAAATTCTCAAAGATGCATCGACAGTATTGAATTACCAACAACCTGATATTTAAATGGCTTGAACATGTCTCAGTTCAAATTCGCACAGGCCTAGATGGGTCTTAAGGGGCCGGCGTTCATGTCCAACTGTCAGTTCCGTCCACAGACGACCCAAGGGGCAGTCAGACCTGTGAGATTTCCGTCGTGCTTTAACACGGTCGTAGGAGGTTCACGGCAATATAACAGTTAATGAACTTTCATTTAAATTGTGTACATTTTTAAATTGTAAGATTTTTACTGTATATTGATGCATAGTGTGATTCAATAAATTGCTTGTAATTTAAAAACTATTTAATATTCAAATAAACATAGTTATATATTTATAAACTCTGTTGCTGTGTTTATTCGTGTTTTTTCCGCCTTGCGAGGCCCAGGGTGTGTGCCCCGCGGTGGGCACTTACAGCCTGCAGCTCTGGGTCACCCACTGCCCTGGTCTCTAGATGCCTGATGCCCTTTTCCATGACTTAGGCCCCCATGCTCGTAGAAACACAAAGGTGGTAGCATCACTGGAACACAACTTTTATGTAGGTTCGTGCAGCCTTAAAGCGTACCTATAGTTGGAAGCCTTTGCCCTTGATCTTCAGAAGCATTTTAATTTCTGAAGTCCAGCATCTAACGAGCTCTGAGCGGGGAGGCCAATCGGCCCAGAACCAGCTTTTCTGTGCCCTAAGTGGATCTCGTCATCTCCCGTCCCCCGGTCCTTGCCCGCCTGGTCCAAGCTGCCAGGAATACGGTAACAGGCTCCTACCTAAACTGTCCCTTGGCCCGGTGTGACCCTCAGGAAGTAGACCTGTGAACCCCGCTTCAGAGACTCCCAAGACAGGCAGCGAGTGACAGTGCAGGAGAAGAGAGGACAGTGCTGACCGCGGTCCTGCGGGACACACGTGGGCGGGGGCCCAGGCTCGCTCGACTGATGGCGGGGCCTCCCTGAAGTCCAGGCGCTGAACCAGAGGCCGCTCTTACCACCTTTTAATGCGCCTGTAAACAGGGAGAAACTGAGGCACAGTGCGATTAGGTAAAGCACGTGGGGGCCTGAGAGGGGTGTGAGCCCCAGTTGTCTGCCCGCCGCCCCGGAGACCTCCTAAAACCGGTAGTTTGCGGGTGGTCTGCACGCGGGCGGCGGCCCAGCTGCGGGGTGCTCCGCGGGGTAGAGCTCCGCCCACTCGCGCCGGGACCCGCGCCGGCGGGCGACAGGGGGTCCCCCAGACCCCGGGCGCTGCTGGCTACTGTTCTTCAGGGATGTGGCCGCTGCCCATTTAAGAAGTAGCATTGAAAAACGGCTTTTCCATGAATTCATCTTGACTGGTTCCGTGTTCTGAGCCCAAAGCCAAGGTCAGGTGCAGCGGCCAGGTGCGGTCCCGGGGCTTCCCCCCCGCGCGGAGGGGCCTCCATCTCCGTCCTCCGTCCGCGGCCTGGGCTCCTCCGGGCGGGAGGCGCCGGCCGTCCCCTGTT
>NW_006431919.1:19754728-19755655 GCF_000325575.1 Pteropus alecto | reverse complement strand
ACCCGCCCCTCCCCAGCCCCGCCCCGCGGGCTTATTTACATGTGGCCGCGGCCCCGCCCGGGGCGGCTAAAGCGACGTGTCCTTGTCCCCCGTGGGCAGCCCTGGCGCGTGTGGCCGCGGATCCCCAGGTAAGGGTAGGGGTTAGGTGGGGGGTCGCCGGGAGAGGTCGCAGGAGCAGGACCAGGTGGCGTCTGGGGAGAAACCTGGTCAGGGCCGCGAGATCGGGTGTGGAGGCCTGGCTGGGACCACCCTCGGCTTAGCTTGGGGCTTCTGCAGCCTCTGGCCACTGTCGCCCTCTGATCTCCGACAGCTGCCCCATATCCACAGCGGTTGTGGCCCCAGTGTTGTCTCTGCTTGTGTGACATCCGGTGGGGCAGGATGGGGCAGGACGGTCAGTGTGGAGTGGGTGTTAGTTCATGGGGCAAACAGCAAGCAGGCCCGCCCTGAACTAGGATGGGGCTGCATTCTGGGTGGTCCGAGCAAAGTGTCAAAGGCCACCTAAGTTCAGGCGGCAGGGGGCAGTGATGGGCATGGAGCCAAGTAAAAGTCCAGGGGTCACTATACCTCACCCAGGGGGCAGGGGCCACAAGATCACAGAGAGGTCTGAGGGGTCAACATGAGATCGAACGGGATTAGGGGTGTGGGGGTCAGCGCAGGTCTCCTGTGTTGGTGGGATGACCCTGGGGTCGCTCTGCACCACGTAGTCAGCTGCCACTGGGCAGTGACATGGCCTGCCGAGTGACCACCGGGTGGCCTGTATTCTGGATTTCAGTTCCAAGGGCCTCCCCTCGGAGCCACCACCCCCCGGGACAACCAGTCTGGATCCATGAAGACCAAAACCCGGCGTCGGGCGCCTCTGCAGAACACAGACACCACCCCAGGGGAGCAGACCCCCGACAGTCCCCAGCAGGGCTCCGGGGCCCCGCT